>NC_089322.1:4991691-5234191 GCF_036669915.1 Pocillopora verrucosa | reverse complement strand
AAATAGGCCCCAAAGTTGTATTTTCCAATCCTCTTGCGTGAGGGAACTGCTCCCTCAGAACAGACTGAGCTGCACCTACAATATGGTCGATGAGCCAGTCTCCAGTTGAAATGGTGCTAATGTCCTGTTCCGAGAGATGGAATTTACCGGCCTTTGGGGCGCTTCTGTGAGAGATCTTTACAAATTCTACTTCATCATCTTTTTTGTTTTGTTGGGCCAGGTTTATGTTCGTTGTCGCGTTTACTGTAAGGATGATGCATGTGTTTGCAGTGCTGGTTGTGCTCGAGGTTGCGTTAATGGATGAGATTGTGTTTCCGTTTGCGGTGCTGACGTTTTTGTGATGTCATTTATAGGTCGGCGTTTTCCTTGTTTAATTACATTTTGCAATTTCTTTATTCTGACTTACCTTCTACTCCGGAAATTTGATGATTTCTCTCATGTGCACTTGAGCGGGACAGTTGAGTTTCCTTGATTCTTGTAAAAGCTTACCAGCTCCATTTCTTCGATAGGCGTGGTCACCGGCTTATGTTTTTGGAAAAAAGAAGTCTTCTTGTTCATGAAAACTTTTTAAGCAGCGATATAACACCACGTTTCCACTGAAACTTTCTTCCATGTTGGACATTGAAATATCCTATCCTATCGAGTCCTCTTTTCAGATCATCTACTCCCTTATTCTTTATATCTTATCTTTAGGAGGAGGAAACTCAAGGCCACTTGATCTTGACCTTTAGTTATTAAAATCGGATCCTTGCATTTGCGCAAAGAGTTCTGGGATCGCCACGGGCAAACATTGCAACTCGCTATAAATGACGTGTGGCGTAAGGTTCTTTTGACGTCCAAAAAAGCGATTTTTGCGAGAGATTATGGCTTTTTCGCCGCAGTTTTATTATACATGGATAAAGATATGTTAATTCGAGGGAAGGGTAAGTTTTTGTTGGAATTACCACGAAATATGTCAAAAAACACCGAAACACGTTTCTCCTTGCGCAAGGGCTATTGAGAAGTCATCATCGCGTAATGGTCTTGGAAAGTAAGCCAGGAATCGCTAGGAAATAACTCATTTAGGCCTTTTCAGTGGTATTTATATATGTACAGCCTGTTGTCATTCTTGTTAACGTATTTAATGAACAAATCATGACGTTTGAAAATATACCTCCTTTAAGAAGAGAAGTCGTTGTCCACTGAGATGGAAATTATTTTTAGCGAGCTGCTGCTCTCTGAAAGGATGAAATAAGCGATGAAAAACAAGAGGTAATCTCTCGTTCAAGCGATACTTTGTTTGAGAAAAATCCAAAGGTCTCTGAGCCGCAACTTTTCTTCTCGAACTCCTTGAAGGATCTTGTCAGGAAAGGCAAGATCACGGGAATCCCGGCAGAAACTGTGGACATATCATCGGTTGTGCATCGCTCCTTAAGGGGCCAATTTGTATCATTCATCGTCATAGAAGAAAGTATTCAGTTTTGAGCCGATTATTAATGCTGATTCGTTAGCATTCATCACAACAAAGAAGCAGTATAGATGATTCAGCACTTTAATGTACCGCAATAGTTAATGCACGCCATTTCAATCTCCTGCTGCCTCAAGTTAGCTCTTCTAGCGCCCTTTTGTATTACCAAGCCACGAAAAACGCTTGAAGTAGACTTAAGACACGTACAAACAACTGGAACGGCTTAGTTGAGTTATTCCTTGGCGATTTATAGTTTTGTTTTCAAAATGTCGAGACCATTTCGCAACGTCAAATCCACAATAAATAAACCTTGCGCATGGAGACAAGTTAATCGGTAGATTTTACTACAAATTACATGGATTTTCAACCAAAACTTACGCCTCCCTTGTATCAGCGTTATCCAAATCCATTTCTGATAACAGAGCGACGAAAAAGCGAAAATCTCTCGCTAAAATCGTTTTTTTGGACGTTGGAACAAACGTTCGCCACACATTTCCTTCTAGTGAGTTGCAATGTTTGCCCCGTGGCGATCCCAGAAATTTGTGCGTAAACACAAGGATCCGATTACTGGCAACTCTTATGAGAATATCGTTAAGATTTCCTCGCTCGAAGTTTGAGAATTTAATGGGCTATCCTTGATGCCTTTTGGGACACTTCGGATTGGTGAAAGATTAAGATTCTGGTTGCGTTTTCTAGTGCGAATTATTAGCGAAATTTTCTTCGATACGATGGAAAGCTTAGGAAGACGAAAATTTTATATTGCTTCGTGGCTTCCCTTATTGGTTTGGAGTTCTCTGTTGATCGAAGTTGTGCTTTTCTGTCAGAACTAGTGCAGTAAGGTAAAGTTTCGGTTGCATTTTATGCTAGTATTTTTGTTAAATTTAAATATTATAACCATTCTTCAAGGATCGCGTTTCAAGTTTAGGGCTCAATACTGTAGATTTCATGTGGCTGCATGATAAAGCGTACGTCGAGTAACTACTAACCTGGATTCATTGAATCCTTCGGTGTCGAGGGCTGATTTTTTTTATTTTGCTCGGGACTTGCAAAACTAAATGCTACATAATTAAAAAACAGGACAGATCTCGGTGTTTCAATGACTAAAAATGTGTGATTTTCTTCCAGCCCCATAATAATTTTTATTATGTTACATGTAGCAATCTTGGTGTCTACACTGATGGCTATTATGGATACAGTGGAAGACATGTATTCAATGTAAATGTATGGGACCATGCAAATATTCAACCTCTGGCATGGTTGATGTCAAACATTGCATATCCTGGAAAGTTAACTCACAAACTGCTAACACATATGATGAAGATCTGGTCTCTTTTATAAAGGAAAGGGGGGGCTCTCTCCCATGCTCTCCAGCAAGTAACAGTTGGGTTACAATGCATTAAATTGTTCTCTTTGCTCACTCAGAAGGGGACAGATTTGCAGCAAAATTACTCTTTACTTGATAATATGTGCTTTTCTATTTAAATCAGTGGCTGACATATGTCACTTTCTTTCTTTTGGTCTATTTAGAATAAAGCCTCTTGAACTAAATTATAAGGAATATGATAATAATATGAATGTTATATGTTACCACATTTTACATACTTTTTCAACTATGCATTACAAACATTAAAATGAAATAAATACTAATTCATGCACAAATGAATACTTAATTCAATACAGACCATTGCCTATTATTAGCAATTATTGCTTCTACATGTGTTAGCAAGAACTTAGTCTTGTTGGCATTCATTATGAGCATTTGGTGATCCATATATGAGTGGAGACACTCTCTGCAACTATCTTTGTGTAGAAAATACCAATCCTTTTACCCTTAATTTCATTCATACTGGAATGGATGAGAACCAGCTGCAAAGCAAAGTAAACAAAAGCAGCAATAAGGTGGTAAGCTCCATTGTAAACATTTTCTTGGCAAATTATGCACTGATTATAAAAAGGTATATGTTTTGCTTAATTTTTGTCCTTGGTGTAAACATCATTTTCCTGTGGTTTTGTTGATAATATGAATGAAAAATGCATTTTGAGCCAAGAAAGATAAAATTTAGCTCTTAGCCTAAGTTTTGATGAGATGATGTGTCACTATCAATTTGGCTTCTATTAAAACTAAAAGAATTAAACTAAGGATAAAAATAAACCACAGCATACCTATACTAAACCACAGCATACCTATACTAAACCCTCATTTTATTTGTATCAATATTACTATTTTTTCTGGTGTTCACCCAATAGATTCAATCCACTTGCAGACAAAGATGGCACCTGTACATTTTACCATTACTCTTAGGCTACGGCACATGTAGAAAGCAATATTTCACAAAATAACAACATTATAATATACAAGGTTTAAATTTTTCAGACCTTTACAGCTTGTTTTTATGAGTGGTTCCAGGATTTTCTTGTGCAAAGAGTTCTAGTACCAGTAGCCATGTTTTTTGGTATGGTGGTTTACAGTAACTGTTGTATGAAGTAACCATCACCAATATTAATTTTGTAAACTTGTCACTGACAAAGAGCTAGTTAATGATTAGACATTGATCATTCCATTGATTGCCATGCTCTACATTTATCATTGAAGTACAAATTAACTCCTTTGCCATCAGTAGTTGCATTAAAGATACTGTGTTAGAAATCACAGCACCGTACCCCAAAATCTAATGTTTTCCTTAGCACAGTTTCATTTCTTTAGCAAGGCAAAGTTAAAAATCAAACAAGACCACACTGACCTCCACACAGAGACAACATTGCTATGTATAATGTTTATATAGTTAGTTACATAAAAGCTACTCTATTCAGTAATTCAGTGTCAATACTCTCCCTCATATCAGCTACAATTTTTAGCCAACTTGGGAAATAGTGGCCTAAAATGGACCCTTTTGGACATCCAAACTTTTAAATTTCCAAGGGAAGGGAATAAATGGCTGCCACACCGTCATTTTGGTCCCTCCCAGCTGCTTAAATGTTGTCCCTCCTTTCCACAATCTTACCAAAGCCCCCATATGTGTAGTAATAAAAACATTGAAGTGAAGTGTGCTATCTCAGCAAGAGATGATAATCATGCACACTTTTAAGTGAGTCATCCAAGGAGATGTTTGGTGAGGTATTACATTCTGTGCTCAAAATCTAGTTCACATAGATCTGGGAAAAAAGAATGGGGTGTAGCAGTCATTCAGGTCAGTTAATTGCTCCAAGCTTTAATTCAATACCACTGCTCATTTGGTTATCTTTCCTGCCAATACTCTTTCCAGTTATTTGGGTTTTCTTGGAAACTCTTCCCATTGAGAGGAAGCATGATATGTGTTTACAAATTAAAAGCAAAGAAAAGTTTGTTGTTTAGTCTTGTGATTTCTTGCTCTAAGAAGTGAGGTAAAATTGTTTGAATTTGTTTTTTCATTACAGCCACTTGAGTCTAAATGGAAAGAAAACACAGAAAAATGATGGTAAGGAACACATTGCTTGCACTATAAAGTATTTTAGTAATTTGCAACTCTCCATGTTTTTTATCTATAATTGACATGTTTTGCACAGGTGTTTTGTAATTAGTGGAGAAGTTAACTGTATTTCAAAACTTTAATCACTTTAAAGTGCAGTGAAAGTTATTTTATGGTTATAAAAGTATCAAAGGTAACCCCTCTGAGAACCTTCCTCAGTGTCTGTGTTATAGAGGTGTCCACTAAATACAGGTTAATTTATTAGGAAAAGTGGGAAGAATAGAATGCAACTGAAAATACGATTTACGTCAAATTTCGCCGAAACATCCTAGGAATAATGTCAAAGGAAAATGTCGTGGGAAATTTTGATATTTGGAGAGTAAAGATTTCAATCGATCTGTTTGACGAGATCGTCTGTAACCCCACCCACAATCTCCATAGCCTCCTCCCCCAAAGGAAGAGTTGTAAATATGCACTGAGACGCAAAAGTGATTTCACTCTCCCCCTATGTAAAACCGAGCGTTTGAAGAACAGTTTTATTTTTAGCCATGTCTATAAGATGTAGAAAATTTTTCTTATTCTCTCTTTTGTTATCATCAGTATTTGTAAATATCCCGTAATTCAGCCTATGGCTGCAATGGTGGTTAATAAAGTATCTCTCTTTAGAAATATTTATCCCGTGGCTTCCATTTACGCAACATGACTTGCACATTTTTAGTTATTCCAACTTTAGATGCCGGTATCTAGACAACCAATCAGAATATCAAAAAAGCCTATTGCACTTTTGTTGGCTGACGCCTTGTGAATAGGACTGCGCAGTCAATTAGCTCGTGCTGCAGCATCCCATACCCGATAAATTCAATAGAAGACCCACCGGTCGTTTCACGCCTTAACGGATCCTGACACTTCCTTAAAAGAAAGTTGCTTGAAGTCTATTTTTATCGTAAATTAAATTTATGAAGCTTTCTTCTGATATATATTTTGCTAGGATTTTAGTGAAAACAGCGCGCGAACGAATTTTTTTTCCCGAAGGACACCCGCGAAGGTGGGAAGTAACCTTAAGCTTGTCGCATGCGATTAAGACGTACCGTATAAATCGGCCCTAACAACGAAAAATATACATGACTTTTATATATCGAAGTGAATACTCTGATACACAGTGGCTTTAGCCACCGCGCATCCTCTTATGTTTTTCTTTATATATCTGGGAGCCGAGCAAACTGGTAACCACCCATATTCTCTCGTTCTCTTTAAAATAGGATTGTTGATCAATTTTCGCCGAGCTGGCTACCATACCCTGAGATGGAGGACCACGTGGTGAGATAAACTAATTTTCTTCTCTGTTATCCTGAGAAGGTTTCTTATACTTTCAGAATAGAACAGAATTCTGGCTAACTTAATATCTCAACAGCATGTCATTAACATGGACTGGCTGGAACGAGAAATAGTTATGGAAGAGCAGCTGGAAAGAGGAAGAGAAGAACAAAGAGAAAGAGAGGAGCAAACGAGAAGAGAGGAACAAAGAAGGGGAGAAGAACGAATAAAGAGAGATGAACGAAGAAAAAGAGAAAGGGAATGGAAAGCGCAACAGGAGAGGGGAAAAAGGTTAGGAAGAAAAAGAGAGAGACGTCAAGAGATGAGAGGCGTGGAGTGGGAGAGAAGAAGAGTGGGTGTAGCGGCAAAGAAAGGGCCCGGAATGATATTGACAAGGGAAGAGATAAGAGAAGAGGTAAGTGTAAAACCAAGCATCAAGCAAGTGTTGACTGACTGTAAAACGTCCCATTTCAGTGGCATGTCTAACAAGTCACTTGGGGCTTCTTTCCAAGTGACTCTTAGATAATAAGATTACACACAGCACACGATTGTTGTGAATGTGAAGTGTTTTGTTTAATCTTATATATCTCGCTCAAATATCTAGAGGAAACACTTTGGTTGAAGGAGACAAATCTCACCGTTTTAATTTGATAATTATGGCAACATCAAAATCTTGTGAAAGATAGTAGGAGAAAACATTGTAGGAACAATCAAAATTCTAGTACAGGTATTTCATGAAGATGAATAATAAAATGTATACTCGACTGTTGGTGTGTCTGGTGCCAAAAGATTCCTTTTTGTCTAACCTTGACCCAAAAGGTGTTACCGTTTGAGTCTGAGGTGAGGTTAGATGATGCTCACTTGAGGCAAGACTTTTAATTGGGACTTTGTTTTTTTCCTCTACTCAGAGAGATTAAAGTTCGAGGACATTTACCTGGAAAACTTCCCATCCCTATTATTTGGACTGCAACAACATTGTGCTTGTCTGTAATTTTCTCTTTTATATTTTTATTCTAGTTCGTTGTCACAAGTGTAGAGGGTTTGGCCACATACGTGCCCAATACCCGACGAGACGCGGCCCGGTTGTGCCTCACCATCAGCAAGAAAAGCAACCGGCAGATCAAGCAAAGGAAGCGATAGTGAATAACTATCATTTTTACGTCTCTCTTGACAACGTAAGTTTTCACTAATAAGTTTAGTGAGTTATCTTACATTGCCAAGAGGTTTATTTTATTCTCTAATATTAATAATCTATTTTTAAAAAACGTACACGTGAAAGCCACGCACAAACAAAATTATTTTTCCGACACATACCTCTACTTGAGTTATCTCTTTTAAAATTTTAAACCTATATATCTATGTCACTCGATAATTCCTCTTTTTTTCGAATACGAGACATCATGATCTCTTGGAAAATTACTTTATTAGCGTTATAAATTTAATGTATTTTGTTTCTTTTTTATTCTTAAGTGAGCTTAATGATCTTGTTTAGGACAACCATATTAGTACGTCAATATGATCGGAAGACATTAAATATTTGGAAGAGAAACTTAAAACTTGTCCTTTGCTTACATAGATTTTTCTTTTGTTAAGCCCTACTAAGTGACTCTTGATGTCATGTCAAGTTCTCCTTTGGTTCCACAAGTAAACAGACAGCACGTTGGAATGAGATAATAGTAGTTCATCCCAAGTCACCAAGGGCTTCTTTTGCACTCGACCCTTCAATTATTCTGTTACAATGTTTTATCTTGCGGTGAATAGTACTCGTGGGCCTCTACGTAGATGTTCACTTTGCTTGTCAAGTAAAGATAAATCAGTAGTTTACTGTCAATATATGCACATGCATCTGTATATACAGCGATTTCTGGGAAAATTTCTCATTGCCTGAAAACATTTTTAGCGCTAACTTAAGTTAAATTCCAAGGGTGTGAGGAACATGCAGACCCTTCTCAACGATCAGAACATCACAGAGGTGAAACATAACACCAAAACTTACAGACTGCTAAATATTTTATGGGGAAGACTACATTCTCTTTTCCAGCAAAATAATCTCCTCAGACTCAGTGATATTTGTCGAATAATCCCCAGGCTTTATGCAGGGGATTCTACAATGTACCGGCTAAAATTATTGACTTCACCCGAGGGTAACCTTCCGACACCTACCCCCAACCCAAAATTCTTTTACGCGAATAAAGGGTTTCAATTCCAGCGATCTAAATTACAACTGCAGTATATCTGTTCATCCCTGTTTCCATGTTTTGAGTGTATTCGAAAATCAACACAATTTCACAGCTCGTACCCTGCACGTACAATACATCCCAACTTTACATATCCAATATTAACCCTATTTTCCATTTTTCATTGAATGTAGAAATTCTCGAGAAACGAAATAAATTCTGACAATTGATTCAGCAAGTAGAATATATCCTAACATGCCAAATCCAATCTTCACCTCAATTTCCCATTTTCTCAACTCTAGAAACTCGGGGTAAATTGTGACTATTCATCCTATTAGAGGATAATATCATAACTTATCCATATCCAATCTTTACCCCGATTTGTTTAATTAACTCTAGAAAAACGGGGTAAATCGTGACGATTCGAGTGGTAAATATCATGGCTTGCAATGTCCAATCTTTACCCTGATTTACCATTTGTTCAACGAATTCTAGATAAAACGGGATAAGTTCTATCAATTCATCACACAAGTGGAATATAACCTTAGTTGTGATGTCAAATCTTTCCCCCGATTTTCCTTTGTTTTAATGAATTATGCTCAACAGCCTCACGCTCATCCTTTTTATTCCACATCATGATTAATTGATATAACCACAAGAAGAACGAAAGGCACAACTTCACGATTCCCAATGAGCATCCAGATATCCTTTTAAGACCTTGACGAATTATGATCATTCTTGCCGGCGAGCCAGAGTTCGGAGGAAGGTTTCTGTCGTTTTCCTCTTTAAGTTCAGTTGGTGTATTTTGTAGAAGGCCCAGGAATGCAAATTTGCCTCCGAGCAAAAAATGTTACACGCTACAAGTGTTGTGATCGACAAAAGGGAACACTTGGAAGATCATTTGGAAGATATTTAATAAATAATTGATAACTTTGCATCTCGTACCGTGTTGGATAACCGCGTTTCCGGTCTGCATAGTTATAAATAACACAATGTTACACTTCATGCGTGAAACCTTTTCATGTGGTTTGCTGCTCCGATTCACTCTATTTCAAACTGCGTCCAGCTGAGCATGAAAGTTCTACAGCTTAAGTTATGCCACTATACAAACGAGACCATCAAACGAAAAGGGAAATCAACCGATTTGCAAAAACAGTGTTAATACTAATTCGCCAAAATTAAGGTTTATTAAACTACTGAAATCCACTTCAATCAGTGAGAGAACCATTAAATCAATTTTTTTTTTGCGATGTTGACCTTCCATTGTTTACCGTGGGTGATAACTTTGAGTTGCAATTAATCATAAAATCCAGGTTAAAGAGTTTAATTCTTACACTTTTTTTTCAATCATTTAGTATCAGCTTTCGTGTATTACTCGTTAGCTAAGGACTTGTCAGAAACAAAACTCCTCGCAAAATGGCTCTTAATCGAAGGTTCCTTGGATCCTCTATCGCTACTTGTCACGACTGTTAGTAATTATGTGCAAACAAAATAAGCGATCAGTACTACGAAATGAATAGTTTTAGTTTTATTTTTCTACAGTAAAACTTATGGTATTTTCCAATTGCTATTTGCGCTAGGAAATGAAAAGACTACCATGACAGATTTCACCAAAATTAAACCAAGCATTAAACCAAAAGGCGGCCTGGTGGCTGGGTGGTCTGTGCTGTGTTCTTTTTTGTTTTGTTTTCCTCAGTTTTCCATCTAAATAATCTACTTCTTTGACGTCGAAATGTTCACAATCATCTGACTATTATAGTTCCAGTTTCGTTATCACCAGGTTGGAAAATAGAGTGTGAGACACTTTTTATGATTTAATATGGATTACAAAATGCTTGTAGCTTACATTTGTTAAACAACATGATAGTTAGTAAGTGAACATTAAACCTCTTAAGATGGTTACAATATATAAAATGTTTTCTATTATATTTCTATCATATGAAATGATTGCAATTATGATTTCTACGAATCAAGTCTTTAAACATCTTGGTTGGTCCACTTTGGAGTTTACATCTTCTTTCCCTAAACAAGACCGTCATCTGCTGCATCCTCTGAGCAAGGAATTGGAAGTTTGACTGACAAGATAAAGGAAAAAGAACACATTATTTCACAACTGGTATAAAAGTTTAATGAAAGAAATATGTAAAAACAAAAACAAAAACATATATATACATATATATTCTAACGACTGTGGCTGGTAATCAGCCGTCCTTATGCATATCAAACTCACTGCTAACAAAAGCCTGTATCAAGTCTCGGCGACCTCGCCCCCACCACTGTCTGACTCAAAACCACAAAACTTGGAACCTTTGGTTCGGTTACTAAGTGACGTTTTGGTAGTGATTAATTTTAACAAAGAAATTTTAAAGACAAATATTAAAGCTACTTTAATTTAATTAAATATTAAAGCTACTTTAGAAGTTATTTTGAAATACTAAAGCCTTAAGATTTATGGGTCAAAATTCATTTTTTAAAATTTCTATTACCGTATTTATTCGATTAAACGCCGCGGTGTTTATTAATTTGTTTATTAAATTTCGTGATTCGAGTGCGGTGTTTATTCGAGGGCGGCGGTTATTTAAAATCCAATTTATTTCTTGCAAACAACAGTATGGCAACTGACTATCTGAATTAAAGAAAAAAAAAGAAACATGTTGCCTGTCTAAAAAGTCACTTTTTATATCGTTCTCAATTTCACAATTTGTATGTTCATACTACTGCAATATATAGTGAATAAAGATCTAATGTCGTATATTCTTTCTCGACATCAGAACTGGTACATTCAAAAGGATTTGCCTGGCTCACTCAAAATTTTCAACTACGATCGAAGCATTGCTCGCTGTGTGCTTTTTGAATTTATTATTCGAATAAACGCTGCATCATTATGCGGCGTTTGTTAATATTTCTGCTCTTAAATGCGGCGTTTATTCGAAGGCGGTGTTGATTCGAGGGCGGCGTTTAATCGAGTAATTACAGTGGCAATTTTGGAAAGCGTTCACAGTGTCGTATCACGATTTGCGCGTAAGAATGGGTCCTAGCTCTTTTGCGCACGCTCGAACCTTAATATTACCGCCATATTCGAATAGAGCGAAAAATTTCCTTATGTTTTGGTAAGCTCGTATAGTTTGCGACTAATTTAGATAGGTCAAATGGCCGCTCGAGTTCGAACGCTCTCACGAGATTTACTTCTGGTCTTCTGAAGATCCGTAAAAGTCGTGGGAGAAGGCAGAGGGTCCAAAAGCAGGATTTTCCGGCCATTCGTTACCTTCGTATTAACAAGTAGGTTGTCTTTTAAATAATTTAAGCGATGTGATTCTTTTTCCTTTTGTCTTAAGAGATATTGAATTTCGTATAATACGAAACTTTTGTTGCTAGCAAGTCTCGAATATGTCTGATGCTTGTCGTGTTTATCAATTTTTCGGCTATCTTCTCTACTTAATTGCCAAAGAGAACGGAGAGGGAAGTGGCTAATCTTCCTTCGCTGCAGTTGTGGAGAAAGTCATGCAACAAACGGGTATTTGAGGCATCCTCGTCAACAGTCGAATACCAAATGTCTTAAGGAAAAAGATTGCGACCATGTGTGCTTAGCTAAAGCGAACAAAGAAGGAAAGTGGAGGTTTCGGTGTTAAGAGGCTCACTGATAAGTGGCGTGACCGTACTTACTCCGTCAAGTTATTTTATTACGAGCTTGATAATTATTTTATTGAAAAGGAAAATCAAGATTTAAGAGAGGAGAAACGAACGCCAGAAGAATCTTTGAAGAATGAAATTACCAAGCGACAGAAACTTGAGGAAAAGCTCGACGACACAGGGAGAAGCTACAAGTATCACAAAAAGAGATTCCAAGGACTAGTTCACAGAATTGCAGAGATGAGTAAGAGAGGTGTAATGAGCCCTGAGAAAAGATCCTTTAATGAGCACTCCAAGTAACACCAAAATGGGATAAGGAAGCAAATGAAATAAGAATGTGAAGCCACTCCAACCTTTCTTGGAATGTACAAATTTGTGGCTTCAAAAGTAGAAGTGTTCAATGATGACACAGAACAGTACAAAATTTTTGATCTAATTGATAAGGATCATATGCCACCATCAGGTTCTGATTCCAGTGACCTAACAGATACTCAGGTTAATGACATGAAATACTGGATTTATATAAAAGACATTTAACATTTCCAACGCAGCATGCCATGAAATGGCAAGGAAGTCTGAGTTGATCCCAAACACTTACTAGACAACCTAGCGGATAAATACAATGAATAAGAAATCTCCAGGAGAAGCAGAAGGTATGCAAATCAGCTTCAAAGAGAGTCTTGAAGGGCAGATTTTTAACTTACAAGGAAAAGAAGATTTAGAAGGAGATATAATTAAACTCAAGATAAGTGGAGATGGTACATGCATTGGAAAGAGACTGAAACTAGTAAATATCACATACTCCATTCTAAACAAAAAAAAAATGCAGTGAATGAAAAGGGCAATTATGTCCTTGTTACACTTAAGACAACTGAGAACTATGGCAATCTCAAGGAAAGCCTGGCTTATCTAACAGAAGAAATGTCTAAATTAAATAAGGTAAAAGTAAGGGGTAAAAGCTATAACATCAAATAGTTTCTTGGTGGGGATTGGAAGTTCCCAACCTGTGTTTGTGGGTTAGGGGGAGCTAACCAAGAGTATGCATGCATTTGGTGCAAATGTCCTCATAACCAGAGGCATATCAAAAGGGTATGGTCACTTTCCAACAGTTTTCAGGGGGCTACATCATTGGAGGAAATTTCAAAATTTGCCAAATCAAAAAAGTACAATTGCAGGTAAAGCCCTCTATTCAATTTCATACCACTTGATTATGTAATTATTAACACCCTCCATTTATTTCTTGGTGTATCAGATAATTTGACTGAACTTTTAATCAAGGAAATAAGGAGAAAGGATTTTTGTTAGAATGCCACATGTAATAATGGATTTTCATGAGAGAATTTTAATTATGACTGGTTATGAAACCTTTCTAAAAAATCTGGGCATTTCTTTTGAATAGAGGATCCACAAAGACATAAAAAAAAACTGGACTATAGAGATCAAACAGGTCCTGAAATACTTAAGGTGATGTAAAATATTTAACTATCCTCACTTTTGCCAGGCAACAAGAAGTCAGAAAAGCTTCAGCTGCTATGGAATGGGAAAGGAAATCATCTGAGATTTAAAACTTGATTTTCCAACTAATGGATCAATCAATTACCTTGAAGAAAAAATAGTGGGATGGTTTAAGATCTTCTCATCCTTGTACCGAGTTAAATATGTATCAACAAAGTTGTGTAAAATTGTGGCATATTTTAATCAGCAGGGTATAGACAAAATAATGATGTGACTTCCAATAATTATTTTAGTTTCTATAACCACAGAGGAATTACTGCTCTATGACAACTTCTTCAAAAGAAATATCAAATTCAATTTCTGGAAGCAGCTGGGTATGAAAGGTTGAAACAGAGTCACTGTTGTAGTAACTGTTCCAGTTCAGGTCATACAATAAAGACCTGCACCAAGCAATGCAAACATTGCAATCACCAAACTTGTTGCTCACACCTTGTAATATGGGAAGGTAAATGGGAGCCAAAATGTTGTACTAGGTCTTCACAGAGTTACCAAGGCAATATATAACTAATTTTATCATCAGATGTTTCTAGTTACAATACAGTGTGTAGCTAAGTTTCAAAGCTTCAGTTAATATTTCATTATATGAAATATAATGTAATACAAGAGAACATTTTGGCTCTCACAAGACCAAATTAGAAAGCCTGTTTTTTTTTTAAGTTTGGCACTCACAATAAATCTACTATCAATGATTATAGCTGTTGAGTAAAATTGTAATCTGCACAATGTTTTGAATGTAAATTAAGGAGAGATGAAAAATATGTATTTTCAACAACAAAAACATATCAATTCCTTGTGGCATAGTCACGCTTATTTCCATCGCCCCTGACAAATGTAAATACAACACACAAACTGTCCTCTGTTTCTGATCGGATGTATTTCCCCCTATTGACTAAAATTCTTGAATCGGTGTCTTAGACAACAAGAAACGCACAGTTCCCTCAGGGACAAAAGCATAATCACCATTTTCGTTAAAAATTCGTTCGTTCCATTTAGTTCTAAGCAAGTGGTTTAACTTATGGTTGGAAAGGAGCAACTTCAGAATACCCCGCAACTCATTTACATGTCATTGAATAAGAATAGCGTCTATTGTGTTATGCCTCGATCTTCAAAGCCTCCCGACACATGTAAATGAGTTGCGGGGTATTCTGAAGTTTAGCCGGTTGGAACTAACTCTATAAACAGTCTTTTCCCGTTCTTTCTTTGATTTCCCTGCTAACGCAAGACCTCCATCAAATACATCCTTACCGACTCGAACTTCTGCACGAGTGGCTGGGTCGTCCTTTCGGCCAGAATACAGTTTCTTTTTTATTTCTCGGTACAATTCCCCGGTAACCTTTTCCATACAATCGTCCAGTGAAGTTAAGACGGGGCAGAAAGAGGTTCCGACCGCTGGAAAGGGTTGTTGTCAGCCTCAGAACCGCATGCCCGCCACTCTTATAACTGTTCACTGTATCCAACACAGTGAGTTTTAAATCACTTTGCGACTTTGTTTACGGCTGTCAAAACGACAGGATGAAGTTTACAGTCTTTGGTTTTTGTTCTTGTCTTCTTTCTAGATAAAAGCCCCGTCGAAAACATCTCTCGGAGTATCGTTTTGGGACTCTCCCGAGCAGCCGCCATGTTTTTCATGTTTTGCAGTATTTAAATACCTTACTGCGCAAGCGCCCAAGGGAAAGTAGACGCACTTTTACTGCGCTCCAGCGCTCATGATAAAAAATGCGCAAATCTGTCGATTCAACAAAATGATAAGAAGTATTACGGAAATTCAACTTAGATCAAACGATTTTGTCACATATTGAAACGAAGCTAGTCTCACCTTCAAAATAATCGTGCTCGACAACTTCAGGCATATTTTGATCATTCCGCCTCATGATGAACTGATATAACCACAAAAAGAACGAGAGGCACAGCTGCACGACTCCTAGTGGGCATCGAGATATCCTTCTAAAACCTTGACGAAGTATGACCATTATTCTTGGAGCAGAAGTCCGCAGGATGGTTTCTGTCGTTCGTCTCTTCAAATTTAGTCTGTTTATCAAAAATAGATACGCTACTCGTGTTGTGATTGGTCAATTTAATTAGATCCGTCAATCAACCTCGTTCCCCCTTACTTGAAAGTGGGATCGAAAACTGACTACGCGTTTTTACGTAAGTGTGCTCTGTAAGTCAGGTTGCAATATTTCAAGGTCGATAATATTTGTGCTCTGGAATGCGGCGTTTTTGAATTAATTACGTAATTTTGAAAGACCCGTCTCGATATGCCCAATCGTGCAAGACCTACGCTTGCTAAGGTAAACAAAACTTATGAATAGTATCGCTATTATGATGCCCTTTCTAAGTAAGATGTGGAGCAATCCGTACTAAAAATTAGGCAAAGTCGACTAAATACTCGAGCTGTACCTCTAGCCGGTAGTACTGTTTAAGCCTCCTGAGATCCTACCGTGTAGAGGTTCTAGAAAATAGAAATTTCATATTGGGGATCTTTTTCATCAGTAAAGGGCATTATAGTGGCGATACTATTCATAAGTTTTGTTTACCTTTGCAAGCGTAGGTCTTAGTGGCTACAGTGTTAAGCTAAAACTCTGTCGAACAAGAAACTTAAGATCGACGATTTAAAATCTACAATGTATTATTTTCCTTTAAAGCATGTAATAGTGTTCCCGTCTGGTTCCATCACGCCGCTTGACTGTTGGTAAATAGCAAATGGTGTTCCTGAAATGGTCCGCCATATTGGAACCGCGCTTATTTGAAACGGAAATCGAAAAGCCTCATAACCTGGAGGCACCATCGCACGTGAACGCATTCCTTCCATTCTTCCATGTTAATTTCACCTTAGGAATCTTTCTAATTCGTCACATTTTTCTGCACTCTAACTTAGTCTTACACTCCTTTAAAGTAACTTTTTTCATGAATGCATTTGATTTTTTTACTTGGTCTTGTACCTTTAGCAGGTAGGATCTTAGAAGGCTCAGAAGATACTGCAGGTACAGCTTGCATATTTAATTTGCCCAATTTTTAGTACAGTTTGCTGAAAATTTATTTGGCATTCCATTTAGTCTTACATTGCATTAGAATCACGTTTTTCATGATTATCGTCTTGTTCCTTGGTCGTGTACCTCAAGCCGGTAGGATCTGAGATGGCTTAGAAAATACTACAGGCTAGAGGAACTTCGTATATTTAAGGTGAATTTAGCTCATTTCATTTACATTTTGATTTATTGTAAAACCTTTCTACATTACACGTTAGTCTTATACCGTTGTGGAGTCACTCCACAGGTTTATTTTTATGCTTTGCAGTCTTGTTCATTTGGCTAATAGGATTTTGGACGACTCAGAAAACACCACCAGCCAGAGAGGCAGCTTATGTGTGTGAATTAGGCTTGAAATTATTAACATTGTTTTGTTTTAAATTAATTTAAAGTAAATAAATTTTAAGCTAGTCTGATTTGTATTGTCTTTGGTTGTAGATTTATTTCAATTCAAATCAAACCAGTTTTGGATGAATTTGACTTGAACATGTCAACCAGATTTACTGAAGTTTGTCATGTACTACTCTGCCTAAGTATAAGTGGAATTTCTTAGAAAGGAACAGTCTCTATTTTCATGATGTTTGTGTTTGATTAGAAATACTGTTGACAAGGCCAACCATTGTTTGAAATACTAAAATCAAGTCATCATTTGGTAGTCATAGGACAACATGATTTTAATTCACTAAATTGACATTTTCACTTTTGTATTTTCAATTATATTTAATAGCATGTAAGACTGTATGAAAACCTTAAGGCAAGCTATTCTTGAAAATATAAAATGGTCTTTTACTATATATGTATATAATTTATGCTATTAAATACATGAGATTAACCTGTGTCCGTGTTATTTATTGTATTTTTAACAAAAATTGCTATTATTTATTTCCTGATAATGCCTACTCCCGAAAGAGGAACAAGTTCTTTAGTTTCAGCTAATTCCCCAGAAAGAGTCATGTGATGCTTATAGCTTGTGTGCTGTACCATCAAATAAGCAGTGGTGGGTACTTGACCAAGGAACGAGAAGACATTCTTCAAAAAAGTGTTTCCAATGTCATTTAAGACTAAAATGGTATGCCAAAAGTAAAATACAAAGCAGACTGTTAAAAAAAATTGGGAAAAGTGGATTAAATATGCAAGTTGTACTTCAAGTATTTTCTAAGCCTCCTGAAATCCTACCAGCTAGAAGTTTAAGACTAGATAGACTAGAAAAACAAAATGTAAATGTATTCATGAAAAAAGTGATTCCAAGGAGTGTAAGCCTAATTTGGAGTTCAGAAAAGTAAAATGTAGAGCAAACCAAAGCAAAAATTGGGCAAAGCTGACTTTATAAGCAAGCTGTACCTTTAGTCATGAAAAAAACTGAATGTATTCTTTAAAAATGATGATTTCAAGGGGTGTATGACTACAATTTGGAGTGCAGAAAAGTTAAATGTGGCACAAACTGTAGTAAGAATTGGGCAAAGTTAACTAGATATGCAAGCTGTACCTCTAGCCCCTAGTATTTCTGAGCTGCTTAAGATCCTACCAGCTAGAGGTACAAGACTATACAAAAAAAAAATTAATGTAACTGTAATCTTGCAAAAAGTGATTCCATGGAGTATAAAACTAATTTGGAGCACAGAAACATCAAATGTGGAGCAAACTGTGCTAAAAATTGGGCAAATCCACTAAGTATGGAAGCTGTACCTCTAGCCAGTAGTATTTTATAAGCCCCTTTAGATCCTACCAGCTAGAGGTACAAGACCAAATAAAAATAAGTGAATATGTGCATATTCTTGAAAAAATGATTCCAAGGAGTGTAAGGCTACTTTGGAGTGCAGAAAAGTAAAATGTGAGGCAAAAAACAGTAGAAAAACCTTTTATACATTGCATGTTAGTATTATACTGTTGTGGAGTCACTCCATAGGTATATTTTCATGCTTTGCAGTTTTTTTTCATCTGGCTAGTAGGATCTTGGATTACTCAGAAAACACTACTGGCCAGAGGGGCAGCTTATGTATCATGTTTTAAATGAATTTCAAGTGAATAAATTTTAAACTAGCCTGATTTGTATTTTCTTTGGTTGTGGATTTATTTCAATACATATATAGCCAGTTGAAATTCATTTTAGACTTGAACATGTCAACCAGATTTACTGAAGTTTGTCATGTAATACTCTGCCTAAGTATGTGTGGAATTTGTTAGAAAGGAACAGTCTATATTGATTTATTAATAGAGATTATTGATTAGAAGTATTGTTGACAAAGCTAACCATTGTCTGAAATACTAAAATCAAGTCATCTTCAGGTAGTCATAGGATAACATGATTTTAATTCATCAAATTGACATTTCTCCTTTGTATTTTCCAGGATATTTAACAGTATGAATGAATGTATGAAAACTTTAAGGCAAGTTATTCTTGAAAATATAGAATGGTCATCAACTATACATACAGAATCTACACAATTATATAAATGAGATTAACTTGTGCCTGTGTTATTGTATTTTTTAATAAAAATTGTTATTATTAAAAAGGACTCACACCTTTCTCATTTGAACACCAACCGGAAACCCTTCGCCTATTACCAAATAATGCCTGCTTTAGTTTCATCTCATTCATCATTTGATACTCGTAGCTCGTGTGCTGTGCTATCAAATAAGCAGTGGTAGGTACATGACCCACGAACGAGAAGACATTCTTGGAAAAAACTATTCCAATGTAGTAAGACTATTTTTTTTTTTAAATAACTCAAAAATTGGGCAAAGGTCATTAAGAATGCGAGCTGCACCTCAAGCTGGTAGTATTTTACAAGCTCTCTTAGATCCTATTAGCTAGAGGTTCAAGACCAAATAAAATAAATAAATGTATACGCATTCTTGAAAATAGTGATTCAAAGGAGTGTAAGACTAATTTGGGGTACAGAAAAAGTAACGGACCGTTGTAACAATTGGGCAAAGTGGACTTAATATGCAAGCTGTACCTCTAATCGGAAAATTTTTCTGAGCCTCCTAACATCCTACCGGCTAGAGGTACAGGACAATATAAATTTCATCTTGGGGATCTTTCTAACCCGTAGCACTATGACAAGGGCATTATGGTGGCGACACTGTTCATGAGTTTCATTTACCTTTGCAGGAGCAGGTATTTGCGACTATAGTGTTAAGCTAAAACGTTGCTGTACAAGAAACTTAGGATCGACGGGGGTGAAGGAAACAGCCACACAAAATTTAGCGAAATTTCTTCGACTTAAACTAAACAATGTATTTTTCACTTGTAAAGTATGTTGTACTCTTCATGTCCGGTGCAATCACGTCGCTTGACTGTTGGTTAATCACGAATGGTAGTCCGCCATATTACAATAGCCGACAGTAATCATCCGACCCGGAAAGTCGTTACTAGTGCTCCTCGTTCGTATCTTTAGCTTGGTTGCTACACTTCTTGCGTGACATCATCTTGCACAAACATTTTCATGCGGTTTGCGGCACCGATTCACTCTATTTCAATCATTGCGTTCAGCTGAACCCAAAAGTTTAACTCATCTCGTTCTTTTTGCAAATCCTGCAGAAATTCTGATAAATTATAGGTCATGCCTTAATATTTCTAATATGGTTCGTTAACACTTACACTGATAAATTATAGGTCATGCCTTAATATTTCTAATATGGTTCGTTAACATAAAGTTTGGCGAAATACAAACATAACAATCAAATGAAAGTACAGCTTAAGTTATGCGAGGAACATAACAGACTATCAAGTGAAAAAAAATTAAGTAGTATTAATATTGACTCGTCAAAATAACAGTATTTTAAACTACTGAAACCCACTTCAATCAGAGAGAAAACCATGAAATCTCAATTTTTCCGCTGTTGACCTTCCGTTGTATAAGTTAGTGTAGAAAGCGAAGGTTTGACAGCTGATTCACGTGGCGATAAATAAATTCGCTGTAATTGTGAATAATTTTACAAGGGATAAAGTTTTAACGAAGGGTATCGTTTGGATTGAAAATTGTATTGAATTGTATTGTTATTCATAGCTGGACTCAAAACGCGCCATTTTTGAACACAACTCTGACTAACAATTTTCAAACTGAAAAGGATAAAGGTTCCCGTCGGCCAATTTTCGAAATTAAACGGATTCTGTTAAAGGAAAGATTAATCTGCCATTTGTGGTGCGTTGATTTGTCGTGGGTAATAAGGGTTTTCAGAAAATCGCTCTTGAAAATGACTTTCACGTTAAAAAAATGACCGAATTTTGAGTATTTTCAGGTATAAATGGATAATGCTCCTATTTCGTAAAATCGCTCGTTTCAGGTGGATTTTGAAGATACATCTTTAATTTTCGAAAAGCTGTGCGTTGATTTAGAAGCAAGCACATCTTAAATACAGAATAGTGAGTATTACGAAGCCTAGTGGGCCAATTTTTGTCTCATTCTTCTCAAATTTAGGGCTCTTCAAGGCGAGGTGGCATTCAAATTTGCCGCTTTATCGGTATTGAGCATGGAAACGTTCTTAACATGTTCTTAAAGAAGTGTGGTATGGTGTTTTAATAGTACAGACTAAGTTCGACTTCAAAATGAGTTGTTCTTCAGTTTATCATCCAAAGAGAAAACCCAAGAGAATATAATCTCTTGGAAAGTCACACTGTTATCTTCAAATTATACCTTACGTACTTGAGTCAATTGCCCCGTAAAACCACAGTTTTACATTTATTTCACCTTTTTTTATACTTCTTCCGAACAAAAATGAGCAGTGTGAAGAGGTTGTTTCGAGTTTTCTGTTTTCTTCTTTCTTTCTTTTACAGAGAAAAAGCATTTTCAATCATTCACTATCAGCTTTCGTGTATTATTTGTTAGGGACTAGTCAGATACAAAACTACGCGCAAAATGGCTCGTGATCGAAGGTTTCTTCGATGCTCTGTCGCTACTTACCACGAGTGATACTAACTGATATGCAAACAAAATAAGTTATCAGTCCTACGAAATGAACAATTTTAGTTTTATTTTTCTGCAGTAAAAATTATGGTATTTTTTAATTGCTATTTGCGTTAGGAAATTAAAAGACGTTTCACTACTTTGACGGATTTCACTCAAATTAAACTGAGCATTAAACCAAAAGACGACTGGTAACCGGGTGATCTGTGCCGTCAGTTTTTTTTTGTTTGTCTTTTTTTAAAATTATTCCCACTTAAATAATCTACTTCCTTGACGTCGAAATGTTCATAGTCATCTGAATATTAGCTTCAGTTTCTTCATCAACAAGTTGGAAACTGTGGGACAGTTGAGGATTTATCATAGATTACAAAATGCTTGTTGCTTACACAATTTTTAAACAAGAACTATTTTAATTATTAAACAACATGATAGTTAGAAAGAGAAGATTAAACTTCGTCAGATGGTCACAACTGTTATATGAATGTTTGCAATTATGACTTCCACGAATCAAGACTTAAGAATTCTTGGTTGGTCCACTTCAGAGTTTTCATCTTCTTTTCCTAGACGAGACCGTCATTTGCTGCATCCTCTGAGCAAGGAACTGGGGGTTTGACTGACAAGATAGAGGAAAAGGAGCAAATATTATTTCACAGCTAGTATATAAGTTAAATTGTGTAATTATTTGCAATGAGAGGAAGGTACAAAAAATGAAAATATTTTGTTGGCAACGTCAAATTCAAGAAAATGATAAGAAACATTACTGAAATTCAACTTAGATCGAAACGATTTTGTCACATACTGAAACGAAGCTAGTCTCACCTTCAAAATAATCATGCTCAATAGCTTCAAGCTTATTTTGATTATTCGGCCCCATGATGAACCGATATAACCACGAAAAGAACGAAAGGCACAGCTTCACGATTCCCAGTAAGTATCGAGATATCCTTTTAAGAATTATGATCATCATTTTTGGGGGAATAAGTCTGAAGGATGGTTTCTGTCGTTCTTCTCTTTAAGTTCAGTTAGTGTGTTTTGCAGAGAGTCCGGGAATGGACTTATGCGTTCCCTCGAAAAAAAAAAAGGGAAAAAAAAAAGCAATACACGGTACTCGTGTTGTGGTTGGTCGAGATTAGGCAAAATAAGCTGAAACGAATCTGAATGGGGTGAAACGGGTAACAAGTAGATGGCGAGCAGATAAGAGTTGGTGGGAGCAGCAGGTGGACTCAAACGTTGAAGCTTGGGCTGCCTTGTACAACTATTTCATTACCGCGGTAGACTGGTAATGATTGAGCGTTCCAAGATGGCGTCAAAAGATCAACACGTCTTCGGAAAATAGATATTCACTAGTTATATTCCTCTGGGACCCTCTTTTAAATAATTGTACCTGTAGATTGCTTGAATATCAATCTAGCGTCTTGGGTAAAAGGTGAAAAGAGTTCAAGCCAGCTGTATTTTACAGCACCTGGAGAGATCCTTTGAAAGGAACAGCTCATTAGAGTAAACTTCGCTTAATAATTTATGCGGCTAAAACAAATCTTACCACAGAGATTTACCAACAGGACACGCTCAGAAGATGCATAAAGCTGTACTGACGCTGGGGTTGCTCATTAACATATGTTCCTCGATTTGTATCGTTTTCCTGAACAAATGGCTCTATGTTCACCATGGCTTCCCGAACATGACTCTAACATGTATCCACTTTACCACCACGTATATTGGTCTCCGCCTGTGCGCTTTCTTCAATGTTTTTCAGCCAAAAAGGTTGTCTGTACTTAAAGTGGCTCCGCTATCATTGGCGTTTTGTGGCTTCGTGGTGTTCACAAATCTCAGCCTTCAGAATAACACAGTTGGAACATATCAGTTAGCGAAAGCCCTGACCACACCGACCATTGTGGCAATCCACACGTTCTTTTATAATAAGAGTTATTCAACACAAATCAAGTTAACAGTTGTGAGTGAAGCTTTTGTCATGAACAAGTTAACATCCTTACTTTACAAATTCAGCACAATTTGGGGGGGGGATGGGAGAGGTTGAAGCCTTTAATCTTGCATGAAACGAGAGAGATGATCATAGTCAATTCAGGAAAAAATTGAATATGTAGATGAATGGATGCATGGGAAACCTTGGAGGTGAGAGGGCAAGGGGCTGTGAACTTCATCTTCCAATTTCATACTTAAATTGAAATATAACAACAAGAACAACAACTGCCATACTCTGCTGACTGCATGAGGCAGTACAAATTAGTATAACTTATGCTTCTACTTCTGGAGAGGGGATGCTAATCCATTGTAGTTACAGTACTTTTTCTCTTCTCAGTTGTGTTTGCTATACATATCCTGAGGTGCTTTTAAAGAGAATATGTCAAACAATCAAGAAGTTTTTTTAGTTAGTGATCATTTCCTTTATTCTTGTGGCCTTATTGTGTGATTTAGGGGTGAAATTGTAGAGAGAAATTAGATGCTAGTCACCCTTACAAATCAAAGGGCTTATGGATAAAAAATCTCTAATCAAAATGCTCAGCTGTTTTTTTTTTCTACCCAAGTTTAATTTTTGAACTTGACTTGCCATTTCTTGCAGATTCCAATCATTGTGGGAGTGTTTTTAAACTCTTATTATGATGTCAAGTTCAACTGGGTTGGCACTTTCTATGCAAGTTTGGGTGTGATAGTGACATCTGTCTATCAAGTGGTAAGCTTAATTAAAAACTGAGTTTTGATTAGCTGAAACAATGTGCTTTCCAAATGAAGTCATTATGACTCTACATATTCCTATCATTTCCCTGAAGACTCCAAAATATCGCAATCTATAATGAAAGATATCTTCACAAAATAATTAAACAAAATGATCTAAACTGCTCTAAAGCAATGCCATTTAAATTATTATATCTGAATTAAACTGATGGTTTGTTTTAACAATTTACTTCTCAGTGGGTAGGAACAAAACAAAAAGAATTCCAAGCAAATTTTATGCAGCTCCTGTATTACCAGGTCAGTTAACTCTTTTATACCCTAACATCAGTATGCATATTCTCTATATTTTCTCTATACATTTCCTCAGGTGCTGACAAGGAGAATTTGTTTAACAATCAAGAGCTTAGTTGGTGATCATTTCCTCTATTTCTCATGTCCTTAATGTGTGATTCAGGGGTGATATGATATTGTAAGGAGGAATATGCTGCTGGTTACTCGTAGGAGTCAAAGAGTAAAGAAACTTTCAGATTTAACTTTGAGTATCACTGGTTCTCATTTGCCTATCTCATTTCTAATCCTCCTTCCCAGGCCCCTATTTCTGCAGCCATGTTAGCAGTAGCTGTTCTTATTTTTGAACCATTAACATCAGAGAAAGGACTTCTGTCTTCCTGGTCTGGATCTTCAATTGTAAGTGGCATGAGGTGAATTTATAGAACCCTATAACTCCCAAGATCTGATTGTTTACTGCCCCCTCTAGCTGCCTTACCTTTCCTTGTAAATTAAACACAAAAATTTAGCATTTGATCAAGATTACAACTTCTACTGGATAATTTTGAGTATTCTTCTTAACTGTTTGGTGGATAATGTATCAATGTTTTAGGGAGAAGTTACTTGTTGATCACTTCTGGGGGGTAAAGGGTTAACAAGGTATTCTCACCACATATAATCTCCTGACAAACTAGTTGTGTTCGAAAAGTCTGTATGCAATATTGATCGCATAGCTCCTGCCAGAGCTTATTTCAGTTTCTGCTGAGCATGAAGTGACCATGAATATTGCATATAAGAGTTTTATTTCTGACCATTTTTTGGAACATTGAAGAAACAAATTGATTTTATAGTTTCTGTGTGGTTTATACTAATTTAAAAACAATTCTTGACCTCAATGTTGGTGAAAGTGGTGGATGTTAACCTTGGGGCTTATGCATTGTTTATTTTATTTTTTTTTTCAGCTGGTGGTATTAGCATCTGGTGTGGTGGCTTTCAGTGTGAATCTATCAATCTACTGGATTATTGGAAACACATCTCCTGTGACGTATCCTTAATAACAACATTTCAATATTTAACCTTAATTTACATATGACCATTGCCAGATTTGAGGAAATTTGATTTTCTTTGTGTTCATAATTGTATAAGAAACTGTCAAATTCACTTTTTCCATGAAGTCTACTATTTCATACAATAGTCCATTTTACAGTTGCGTGCTTGGTTGCCAAGCCTTTGAACAGGAGTGAGGCTAAGGGTGACCAAGTTATGAAACAAACCTTGCTGCTTTTCAAATGTAAATGACTTTGTTATTATGCAAACTAGATACTGGTCTCTATCACAACATGGTCAACTTCAGCCTCACTCCAAATCAAAGGCTTGGCAAATAAGTACATAACTGTAAAATGGCCTATTTAATATAGTGACTTCATTAATAGCACAAGGATAATGTCAAAATGTGGGAAGAACAAAAAAAAAGGCACATGAGGTGCAGCTGTGTGTGCCAGTGAATGGATGTTCTTATCACATTTTGGCATGTTCTGCAATCTGTTTCTGTACAGACCTAGGGCAACATGAAATCCATTGTTCTACATAATAAAAAAGGAAAATGATATTAATGGTAAGATCATCCATGCATCTGTCCTCCAAGAGATCATAAGCAAGGACCAATCAAAATACAGTCCCACCTCGATTATCCGGACTCATCGGGACCTAGGTAAATGGTCCGGACAATCGAGAGTCTGGATAATCGAAAATATGAATATTAATGAGATAGAAATGTGAAATAATTATCTGCTTATCTTTAATCAATAGAACGGCTAGCTTTTGCTTCGTAGGCACATTTTTGATTTGAGTTTATGATCGATCACTCGTGTGTTTACATAACCCACGCAGAAGGAACTAATCAAGCATGAAATTCCCTTGGCAACAAAACAATTGAGCCAACCATATTTCAGCTGAACATGTCAGAATATTTATTTGTCTCGTCGCACTTTTGAATTTTGAAAAGCGCACAGGATAATACACTGTTTCAACAGTCTTTTGAAAGGATTATTGGGCTTTTTGCGACTTTGAGTTTTCAAGATCACAACTAATTAATATTCATGGAAAAATTGGGACCAGAGAAGAAAGTCCGGATAATCGGGGTCCAGATAATCAAGGTTCGACTGTACTTTTATATAGCTCTTGATCATTGAGCATGCAAGTTGGAATTTCCACAGTTATTGTGAAAATAATTCTTGAAATTTTGTGTGCATTTTTGGTTTGAATTTGTTTCTTAACCAATATAAACAGATACAACATGGTGGGACATTTAAAATTCTGCATTATTCTCATGGGAGGTTATTTCATATTTCATGATCCACTCCGTACCAACCAAATGATGGGTGTGGCTACAACCCTCGCAGGAATCATAGCTTACACACATTTTAAACTTGCAGAGCAGAATAATTTGACTCTGCCAACAGTCACCAGAAAAGTCTAAAATGGACCATGTGAACAAAATAAGAAGAAAAAGAGAAAAAATTATGATGAAATATTTTATGAAATAATATTAATAATCTTGGTACCAAGAGAGGCGATTGCTTGTTTCAACCCTTTAAATCCAAGATCAAATTTGTAATTCTCCTTACTGTCAACCATACAATTCTTACAATGTTAGTTCAGAGAATTTAGTATTGGATCAACTAATGACCCCCTAATTGGTATTTTTCTTTATTCTTATCACTTGCCTGGTTGATATTGTTTTGATATTGTAAGGAGAAATACTGTCTTGGTCACTCATGGAGTAAAGGGTTAAGGAAAACATACACGAGTGGTGTGAAGAATTTTCACTCATTTGTCTTTTAAACTTCATTTGGTCCTGAATTTGACATTTATTTAATAGATTGAACAAAATTGGTTGAGGGAGAGTTGGCCCCCATTTCAGTCCAGGATACTAATATTAATGATATCAATAGTAATTATTGTTATTATTTTAATAATATACATGAAAAAATTATGTGCCTCTGATTGGCTTAAAACAAGTGCATTTTTCATTTAACATGAGTGAAGTTGTAACATGAGTGCAGGCTCATGCAATTTTGTTGTCTTTGATAAATTTACTCATGCTTATAAACACCCAATTGCACTTGTAATCACATTTATACCCATACTAATTATTTACTGGGAAGCTCTGTCACTTAATGATGTAATTGTCAGAAAAGTCAGAGGGAAAAATATTTTAACAAGAGAAATTTGAAAAAAGAAGAAACAGATAGCAATTGAGAAAATTCACTGAGATTAACAAGTTTAATTATATTTTATGAAGTAATTTTGACTGTGTGCATGGCGTTAAAGCAAAACAGAAGCTTTTTCAGCCCACTTATCAAGGCTTTGAATCAGCAAATTGAGATGCTACTAATGATTTAAGGGTGCAAGTTTGTAAAGAAACTGTGGTGCTGCATCAGTAACTAAGTTCAGCTTGATAAAATGTAAATTGGCTGCCATAAAGAGCTTTTAAGTTGATGTTTTGAGTGTTAGCCCTTCATTAAAGCATATGACAAAGGGCTAATGCTTGAAATGTCAGCTTAGAAAAAACTCTTAGTGGCCAATTTACATTTATCAACTCATTAGTTAAACCAAATCATCCTCCTACGATTAATATGGATGGGTGTTTAGATTCTGTTTCTTGATTGGGATGAAAGGTGTCAATGTCTGCTAGAGAGGGCCTGAAATATTTCTTTTTGCATTTGACTGACCGTCTGCTCACAACAAGGATGCAATCACATACTGAATCTGTAAATACTGTGTTACATCTTATTTTTAAGATGTCCCACATAGTTTTAGTTTTTCTAAAAGGTTTGGCAGATCCTGACCAAATTTGATAAATAATACCAAAAGTTATTTGTTTAAATTATATATTAATTTATTCATAACTGAGCTTTATTTAAAGGTAAATTGTGTTTTTAAAGGAGTAAATGATATAATCTTTACTAGTTTGCTCATTAATTTCTGGGCAATATAAAGTGTGCCTCTTCGTGTAAAAATTAAAGACTCTTTTGGTGTGGATGTGTATAATAATGTTTTGGTCTTCAAACAATTTGTTGTTTTGAGATTTTTCATATTTTTACTTGGATTAGTTTCCTCCCCCTCCAAAAAAGTTAATAGTCCTGAACATGTAATGAAAACTTTGTCTTCAGGTGGTGACAAAACTATGACTCACAGAATTTAACATTTAATTAAATAAAAACATTTTATTTGTAACCTCAGGTTTGAAATCTTCATAAAGAAAGCTCTAAATCATCTGAGAAAGATCACACAAGGTCCTACAGCATAACTCATTTTTATGATCTAGGAATGTACTGCTAAGAGTAATCACAGCTGCCTATTCCTCGGTGTAACCATGGTGATGTTCCGGAGGCAACTGCATTGGTTTCATATAAAGGATAACATTATTTTCTCTCCAAGAATGTTTTCTTTTAATCTGTCAACCAATATTTTCCTTTGATGCTAAAATTGGGAAGACATATTAGTCAAGAGATGACTAATTTTTAAAAAGTAACAAAGCTTGAATGCCACTCTAAGAAACACAAAAGGGAGCTCAAGCAAATGATGACAGCAATGGCATTGCGGATATTGCAAAACAAAGGATCTAATTGGCATCTAACAATGGCTCCACCTATGCACTTGAAAACTTTTACATTTCATGGCTGTCCCCTACAAAACAACAATGTGAAATAACCAAAATCTGCATAGCCTGAGAACAGAAATTCCTTACGTTTCCATTTGGAATGCTAAGATTGAGGTGTGGTTCTGTAAGAGAGTGGTAAACACATCCATCTTTTTGCAAAATTTTAACAAAATACTTTACTCCCTTTTAAATCAATGTCTCTCTCAGCATTGTGTCATGACTGCTCTAAATCCCTAATGTGTGACAATTATCTGACAGAACTGGAAATGATTTATTGTGACACACAGCTCCACACTGATGACTCAGGGGATGTGAAGCATGTGCTGAACATTGCCATGGTGGTTTTGTGTATAATTTGTTTTTTCAAGAGAATGCACTCAACAGTGTCACTCTACAAGAATCTAGGAGGGAAGCCTCTTGAAGGATTAAAGTGTCGATCTGGATGTCTCCCTCGTCGCGATGGCCCAGGATTCTGATTTATGTCTGGTAAGGGTCCAAAAGGGTCAAATCGAGGTCGTGGCAAACCAGTCCCTGGTGAGATGCCAGGTGTTGGATTAATGCCACCAGGCATAAATGGCAGATTTGGAAAAAGATCTCTGTGCCCACCTGAAAGAAATGAGCCTTTAGTACCAAGAGCAACAAGTCAAATCCGAGCCTCAGAGACTCATTTTCAGCACTAGACAATAACGACATTTAAGCAAACTACCTGATGGCCAAACTGAGCGGGATGCCAAATGGGCAACTTAACCTGAAAAGCTTTCACTCTCAAGGTCTTGTAAGTAATTCCCCTCACAGCCTCTCATAGAATTCTTATGATGTTAGTTCAGAGAATTTGTTACTGGATCAACTAATAATTCCCTGATTGGACTAATTTTTTATTATTCTCATCACTTGTATGCTTGATATTGTATTGATAATGTAAGGAGAAATTCTGTTTTGGTCACTCATAGGAATTGAAGAGTTAAGCAGCAAATTTGCAGCCTAAACTAAAAAAAATATACCAAATACCACAAAAAAAATATTAATTTTTTTAATGTAGTTGTTTAGCTACTGCCATTTGATGGGTGCTGTTTTTATTCCTTGTATTTGAATTTTTCTTTTACACGTCTGGTAATCAAAACCAGCCTAAAAATTGCTGTAAAAAGTGACCCAAAGTGTTCCACCTACCTATTATACCAGGTGGAAATGTGTCCCCCCTGTAACGCTGTGCACCTAAACCATAATCAGGGGGGTATATTCCATGAGGCGGTACCATAACTTGCATCCTCATTTGCTCCTGGGTTTTCCTTTGTTTGTACAAATGAATGTATGTCTGCAAGAGTCAATAAAAGTCAAATTAATGATACACTTTTCATGAAAAAATTTACCTCTTCCCTTATTTTGTTTGTGGGAGACATAGTTGGTAGTGCATAGATTAGTGAACAGGTCTTCTTAACAAAAGATTTTTGACTCAGGACCTGGTTAAGTCATTATGTTGTGTGATTGGGTGAGACACTGAAAACTTTAAGTGCCTCTCCCTCCACATGTGAGTATAAATGGCTACCATTGAACTGCTGAAATTATATGAAATGCAGGAAGGAATCCTGTGATTGACTGGCTTCCCATCCAAGGGGAGTAGCAATATTCCAAAACACTAAATGCACAATGAACCAAGGAAAGCTTCAGAAGAATTAAGTTTTCCCACTAGGCTTGCATTCATTCTGTCTGCTTTTTCATCCTTTATTAGCTTTTGAGTTGTGAAAACTGTTATGGGTGCTGAACCTTATAGGACTTTTGGGATACACACACCTTTCAGAACATACTAATGACAACAAACCAAGGTGTTAACAAAGAAACAAGGTTCTGTAACTTACAGTAGAGACCAAGAAATCAAAGCTAGCAAGATGTTTATTATATCTCTGGGTTAAAATATGATAAATCAAAACAAACTTCTTAATTTAGTGGGCTGTACAGTGACATACAGCCTGCTAAATTGACCAATCATAGCCCACATATTAACTGAGAGATATAATAAAATTGGTTATTAATTTTCAACAATCACTCATAGTTTGGAAAACATGGAGTAAACCCTTTCACTCCCAAGATCTGATTGCTAATTCTCCCTTCTATCTGCTACATATTTCCTTTTAAATTACTTATGACAATTTGGTTTTAGATCAAGATAACAGCTTCTACCTGATAATTTTTATTATTCTCATTACCTATTTGCTGGATAGAGTACAGATATTATAGGGAGAAGTTACATGTTAATCTACTCTGGGAGTTAAAGGGTGAAAACAAAGTACTTACTGCCTTCCAGCTTCTGGTTTGTTCCTTAACACTTGCATCTGAAATCAAGATGTGGGGCATAGTTTGATTAAGTTTGAACCAAAAACAAAGTATTCACAACTATTAATCAGAGGTGAAGATATTTCCTCAAGGAACCAGTAAGGTTTTAGTTTGAATCTGATTGATTGAGAAGATGGTGTGAGTTTTCACAATGGGAAGTACCACAAAGTCATAGTAATTCTCACAGCTATGTCTTCTCTGAATGTTGTTAACTATTTATACCCCATATTGGGTATGCACATCCTCCCTGTTGTTGTCTATAAAATTCCTTAAGTGCTGACAAGGAGAATTTGTTTGAAAATCAAGAGCTTCTTTAGTTGGAGATCACTCCCTTTACTTTTGTGACCTTCTTTGAAGGAAGGGGGACAAAGACACCCAATTTTTATCTCAAGCTGCATCTTACCAAAATCTCTCAACACAAGGTGCTGCCATAATGTGGAATCACTTGAAAGAGATCTCAGTTCTCTGCAAGTGCAAGAAACATTTATAATGCTCTGAACTGGAAGATTTCCAAGAATCATCAGCTGAAAGGGAAAAAAAATGTTTTCAATAAGGAAATCACAAGAAGAACAAAGTATATGTTTTAGTTTCTGTTAAAATTACCATATTAATCAGGCAATGTTGTAATTTTCAGAGCATGTAGGCTCTTAGAGTTCAATGCCCAACATCTACTATATATCTTATTGCCAAGGGCACACAAACAACATGGAGAGAAATCCACCGATCCTACCACAAGATTATGGCCTTAGTGCACTGAGGTCATGTCAAAGATATCATTAGAGCTACACTTTACCTAGAGATTGATGAGCTACTAATAAAGAAAAAAGTATTTTGTGTACCTTAACTTCTGCAGGTACAGCCATAAAACCACATAATTGTGGTAGTCCTAGAGCTGTAAAATAATAATATGACAGAAATAAATAAGAAAGCTTGAAAAAATTTTAAGCTACATCAAATTCGTCGCTTTGTCAAAACTACAAAAAGAAGACTTTGTGATATCTATGATACCTCATTAACAATTAGAGTGAAATAAGATCCTAGTCAGAAAACAATATCATGAAGATATTTTATCATAACTTACTATAAAATTGTTCATAAAATACCATAAAAATTTTATGTAAAAGCTGCATTGAGCTGAAAACTGTGGGCGTGGCATATACACAGGAGCACTGCTTTCAGAGGGAGTACACTGGGTTGTGTAAGGTCTCAAAAAGCACCTAAAACCTTCAATAAATAAAGATCAAACAAATTGAAACCATTTGTTGATCATTTCTTTCGGTAGAAATGGCGAATCCTAAGTGAGCCATTTGTAACTTTAGATTCTAAACTTGAATCTCACTTGCCAGTTGTTCTTTCAAGCATTTCATTTGCACCTTGCATGAGTTTTTTAGGGTATTAAGCACATATGGATATACATGAATTTATTTATCATATATACTATAAAGTTTTAGAATCAATATTCACCCTTTAACTCTCTAGATCTGATTGTAAATTCTCCCTTCTAGCTGCTACACATTTCCAAGTAAATTAGTTATGAGAATTTGGTATCAGATCAAGACAACAATTTCTACCTGATAAGTTGGAGTTTTCTCATAACCTGTTAGCTGGATGACATATGCATGTTACAGTGAGAAGTTAAATGTCAATCACTTTTCGAAGTTAAAAGATTAACCTAACAAAACCAAGAACTGAAACAGGAAAACTGCCTCACCAGCTCTCATAAAGGACAACAATGGATAAGCAACTTGATCCTTAAATAACCTTGACAGCCGATGAAGGTTATAATACACTGACAAGGCTCCTGTAGAAAATGATAAAAAAAAAGGGAAATTATCACTGACTGTAAAATACTAAGTTTCCCTATTTGTGCTATTATAACAAATGAGGAAATTGAATTTAGTTATTCTTTGCAAAATCCTCTCTCCATATCCAAGGAAAAAGGGGAAAATTTTCATAAAAGAAAGCAACAGAGTATGAGTGATATTTTATGAAAATGTTTATCTTACTTTGAGCACAAAAACTAGGATATAAACCATCACAACTTGCTAGATGATCACTGAACTCAAGTTGACTAGCACTGTAAATTTAGAAGCCCAATTTTTCTAGCTAGCATGGGCCTCAAAAGGCTTTCACCTTGGAGCACTGATACTGATCTATTCACAACATCACTGCTAGTAGTACCTTATGTATATTAGCACTCACCACTTGTTTTGAGATCCACATTTCCCCTGACAAAGTCAGTTGGTTGTAACTTGCATTGATAAATGTCACTTTTTGCAACTGAATTAGTGTGACCTAAGAGCAAGAAAGAAGATATTTAATTGTATATCTGTACACTGACAACAATATTCAACAATGATTCAAGTGCTCACCATGTAGCATCATGTATGGACCAAGAGAGGTGCACGTCAGGGAGCAGGTTAAACCAGGACAAGATGAATGTGTGTACATCACTTTAACAATACCACCTGTCTTCCATGCCTTAGAGGGTTCATCTCTGTTCAGTTTCTCCACTTTCCCCATTTCTGTTGGTTCCTGAGGATTAATGCCCAAAGAAGCTTTAGTTTCTCTTACATGACAGACCAGTGTATCTGCTGTCTGAGTTAATTCTTAGTGCATGTTGTGAGTTCAGAATCTCTGTTGATGCAAAAGGGTGTGCATGTAGATTTGCAAAGTCTGTAGAATCTGTAAGGTTTTTTTGCATTGTACACAAGGCTTTGTAAATAATTTTGTCCAGGCATAGCAGAGATGATAGGCAAGGGTATATATCTTTACATCTTATTGTTTTTACTTGTTTTTTGCTTTGATTGTTGTTTTGTTAACAGCATAATTTAGTGTTATCAAGTGAGTTGATAACATAAATTGGCCAACGTAAAGAGTTTCTCTATTTGCTCTGATGAGGGCGTAATGCTCAAAATGTCAGCTTTGAAAATCTTTACATTGGCCAATTTACATTAGCACCTGAGTTCCTAATACCAAATTACTTAAAAAGTAAACTGTTTTGCCCAAGAACACTGCACAACACAATGATCCAGTCAGGCCTCAAACAGGAACCTCTCCACCCATTACCATTGAGCCATCACATTTCAAATAATAATAATAATAATAATAATAAATAACAATTTAATAATTTATAGACTTATATTGCACAATTATCAATATAAGAATTTTCAATTGCGCATTACAATTAAATGCTAAAAACTCAATCCCTACATAGATACTAAAAACTAAAAAAAAATAATAAAAATAAAAAATTAAAAAAATTTAAAAAAAAATTAAATAAATAAAAATGATCACTAAGAAGATGTAAAAATATGAAATTAGATACAAAGAATTAAAAAGCTTTGGCAAATAAAAAAGTTTTAATGGCCTTCTTAAACTTGTTTAAAGATTGGGTGTTTCTGATAGAGCCCGGAAGATCATTCCACAAATAATAATATGGTAATTTATAGAAACCACATTTAACCAAGGGTTGCATTTGATCTGAAATGCAATTACAACTTACCTCTAACCCACAGATAAAACCAGTCTCTAACATCAAAACACGAATAACAACCCATGCAGCCTGGTGAATGGTTCCAACCCCTGTAGCTCTATATAAGTCTTCTAACATAGATGGAATTCCTTCCCGACAAAGAACCAGAGATCTAACGGATGACACAGATCCTGCACTTGACACAGATGAAAAAGACCCTGGATGATGCTGAACATTTTCAGTTCCTGCCTCTCTGGTTTTTTCTTTACTCTGTTCATCATGTTGTTTTCCATGTGTAGACAACACTGACCTCACCTAATGCCCATATAGATAATAAAAACAGGTAGGAAAAATTTAAGAAAATACTTTGATGCCTACATTAATGGCGCAAAAAAAAAATTTTGAAAAAAAAAATACATTTTTAACCCTTTAACTCCCAAGTGCTGATTGTAAATTCTCGCCTCTTTCTACTACTCATTTCTTTGTTAATTAGTTACGAGAAGTTGGTGCTGGATCAATGTAACAACTTAAACCTGATAAGTCCAAGTAATCTCATGACCTGTTTGCTGGATCATGTATGGATATTATGGGGAGAATATATGTTAATCACTTCTGAGAGTAAAGGGTTGAACTAATGGAAACAAATCTGCTGCTTGGTTGATCTTGTTCTACATTTCCAGAGAAATTGACCTTCCGGCAAACAGAGCAAGACAACTTGGAACACACTTGTTGATGAAGGGTTAGGTAGGAACTGCCTGTGCTTGGATTTTAAGGGTTAACCCTTTATAGTTAACTCTTGTGACTGACCAAAACAGCATTTCTCCTGACAATATCAATACAATATCAAGCAGACAAGTGATGAGAATATAGAAAAACTAAAATTAAAGGGTTAAGGGTTGATCCAATACCAATTTCTCTGAACTAATATTGATCATAAGATTATTGTATGGTACACAGTAAGGAGAATTACCAATGAAATCTTGAAAGTGAAAGAGTTAAAACAAATCACTTTACCTGGGATGGACCAGCTACCGGTTCTGTGGAGTGAAAGGAGGGTGTAGGAGTACTATGCACAGTAGATCTTGAAGAACCAGGAGCACTGAGGTTATCTGATGTTATTTCTTCCTCATCGTTGTTAAGCAGAACGTGGATCAAGTCACCATTTACTATTCCCAGGTCTCTGAGGAGTACAGAGTCATTCTCTAAAATATCTTTCCCATTCAGGCTCAGATTAAAACTGTTTTCTCTGAAAATTTCAACAAGAATTAGAAATTACTGAATATTAAAAACAAATAAAAAAAAAAGATGATGCAGTGCACTTGTGTCGTCATTACCTCAAACCAAATTTTCTTTGGACAGCTTGGCGACAGTGACTCAAGGTTATTGCATCTCCTGACAATTCGAGCACTTCTCTACGCTTATTCAAGACAGCTCTCAGTTTCATTTCAATCAAATGCAACCAAATTTCGCGCAAAATCGTCCAAAATTTGTTAAGTCATGTCGGCAGCCATCTTGAGTTTTAACGCGCATGGATCTGTGGGTAGATAAAAATGTTCTCCAGCGGGTAGGGGGGCAGGAAATTTTTTGTACTCTCTAATAAAGGCTTCTATTTCAAACAGGGATGGCCAGTTAAAAACTTCTCCACCAAAACTTGATGATCTCCCTGTATCTCCACAGTCTCCCCTCTAACGACTCCACCAGCTCCGATTTTCTTCTTAAGTTCTTGTAATAAAATGCCAGGATCGCCGGTAACGTTACTTACAACTGTGACCTTCTTCCCTTTGGCGCGATTTTCGTACGAAATTGGAATCTTCCCTTTCTTTGTGCGTTTGACGGCAAATCCAATAGTTTCGTTTGTTTTTTCCTCCTCTTTTGAAGTTGACCTCGTTCCTACAAAATCCAGTTGATCTGCGGAAGAAGCTCCTTCGCTAACAACTGAAGTTTGTGAAGCCAAGGAACCGCTCAGAAAGCTTGCTAGCGTCAATTCTGGAGGTCTTCTTTCTCTATCAGATTCTTTCGGAACTCTATTATTGCGTTTTGGCATTCTAAACGAGCAAATTCTAGTATTTCTCAGTCAAAATCCTGTCAAAATCCTCACCATTACTACACTCAACTAACTTCATATATCTTAGAACTTTTGAGAGGGTCAGCGGATTCATGTGTCATGCGCAAAAAGTGTAAACAAACTTCGATCACAACAAACCATTTTAGCAGCTCTGGAGGAATAATTGTAATTCGGCCCATTCGGTCCAAAACTATTGTTTGCGATGGATCTTTTCCAAAGTTGCCGTCGAGGTGACCTCGATCGAGTCAGGTAAGATATCCTAAAGGAACATGAGTGCATTTTTTTGTGTTAGTGATTCGAAGTTAGATATGTACATGTTCAGACATTGTACATTTCACGCTCGTTGAAATTTGCGTACATTTCAAACTGACAACTTGGTTGAGCGCAAATTGTATCCAAGGAATGATGTAAGTAACCGTTATCTTTCAATATCCTGGCAAAAATTGCCGAAAAATGGTAACAGCTGGTAGCAAGCGCCCGATATGAATTTTAAATTCGCTAGAGGCAAGTGAGAGCATCTGCAGTTCACCCGTACTGCAGCTGATTTTCAACTTCTTTCAGTTTGATAAGCTTGATATATGGAACGTTGCAGATGGTCAGTTCAAAATGACCTGAAATTCTTTTCAGGTTTTCTACCAATAAAGGAAGTTTTTTTCGAAGAAAGCCTGTTCAATTTTTTTAGCTGATCGAAACGAAATAAAAAACAAACCATAACAAAAACAAAATTTTAACGCGATACATCTTTCAGTTGTGTTTCAAAGTGTTGCTTTCAAACAGTCGGTAAAATCCGTTTCTAAAGGTTACTAAAACTCGTCTCTTTTGACAAATGATGTGTTCCGCGGTAGCTTTGCAGTCTTATCACCTCGACAATTAGACACTTCGGGAGAAGTAGTGCAGTGCGTTTCCGAGCCATTTCGACAAATTTCGGAGAAAATGCAAGACAACTGAACGAAGACAAAGCTAGCTTTCAACTGAGACAACAACAAAAGTAATTTGCAGCTTAAAAAATAAGTGATTTGAAAAAGTCCTCCATGGAATGAGGGTTTTTACACTTAAACCATCAATTAATAAATATTAATATTGTAATTAATTATATAAGCATCTTTGTAGTGTTCTGCATGAGAAATCACGAAGATACATATATTTGACAAGAAAGTAAACATTGAAACTGGCTTTCGTTTATCATACTAGACTTGTCACAAATATTTTCGACTTTCTTGAAAACGGAGAGCTTAAACACAACTTACGTGCACGAGATTATATTTGCATAATTGCTTGAGCTTAGTTGAACCTCGATTTAACGAAGTGCCAACGGACTGGGCAAATTGGTTCGGTATATCGAGAGTTCGTTATATCGGAAACCTCGATTTAACGAATTTGCGGGAAAACAACCAAAATACTCGTTATATCGAGGGATGATTAATAGTTGTTTTTGTTTCGTTTTGTTTTTTTTGTGTGGTGTGACGTCGCGCTACCCAGCAGCATTTTGGGATCGGAACGATAACTGTAAATAACATTAATGCTTTGATATCTATATGAAGCTACAGTACACTGTACAGGTCTGTACATAGCTACAGCACCTTGCTTTTAAAGCACAGAGGACAAATTTCAGTGGAAGTCACAGGCAAACGAAGAAACAAGGGCATTGAACTGGAAATTCCCGTCTCTTTCACCTTTTACTACAAGAAGCCTTCAAAAATAATCAGACACAAAGAGGATAAAGCGGATCTGTAGATGTGTCGAATGTGTCAGTGTCGGCATTTATAATGAGCTGTTAAATTTAAAGTTATTCTATTGTTACAAAATTGAAAGATTTTGATTCTTGTTGGTCAGTTTCGTAGTTGTCTTACGTCATGTGTTGACATTTGTTCCTTGTAGCGGAGTATACCTTTGTGCTTTCTTTAAATCGAAATTCTTTCCCTTACATTAAACTGTAACTTTGGCCGGGCTGAAGAGTATCGTTCGTTATACTGAGAACTTCGATTCGTTGAGTAGAGGTTCGTTAAATCGAGTTTCTACTGTATTATCTATCTGAGATCCTGGATATTTTGAGTCGCGATCTTGTGGACTGGACTGGGGACCGGAGATCGGTTGGATATCGATGGATTACATAATAAGAAACAATTTATGCTAGAAACTTTTGGTGCACTTCTCGGCGGTCCATGTCACAGCGAAAATTAGAACCTGCTCGCATGCAAGTCCAAGGCTATTTGAGATGATAAGGCCTACATGATATGCAGTTGATATTCTCCTGGAAGGCTTGCATTGAAGGTAGTATCCACCTTTGGTCAAATACCTAAACGGAGAGCTAATGCTTTAAGAACTATGCTCCTGAAATCATGAAATTTTTCTCTCCGCCTTCAAAAAAATGCACTTGAAATTGTGACACTTATCGCGTTTTGAGACTCCAAAAAGTGACCTTACCTTTCGAAAATTGTCTTCAAATGTTTTAAAAATGCTTAGTAACTTCGGGCCCGTACGAAAGAATTTGAATTGAGAGGAACATAATTGTAATGTATGAACGGAGGCCGGAATAGGAGCATCCTTCCCTTTAAAAACTTTTGAAAATTTAGACTCGTTCTTATGCCTTTTGGAGCATTTTGGAAAGCTTTTCAGATAAAGCGTTTTTCTAGTCACTTTTCAAGCGATCTCCAAGCCATTTTATCTCAATTTGCATTGTCGCATACATACGTGAACATACCTTTCCTATAAGAGAACAGGGAGATTGAAATGTGTAAACACAGGGTTTCTACAACAGTTTGCGTGGCAAATTGAGAATTCTGTTAGGTTGTAAAGACGCAAAAGTCTAGAACGCCACGGGTAGACGTTTTCCCTCTCTGCCAGAACACCAACTCGTATACTGGACATGCCTGGAAATTTATAAGTCTCTGCTGCTTAGGTGATTTACGTTTTGTAGCCTTTTCACGTGACTTTAACCTTTTTCGTTTTTGTTTCCTCATTTAGATATCTTGTGGAGAGCGGAGAAACAGAGTTGAATCTTCGAGATTGCTGGGACAGCACACCACTGTATGTGTAGAATGTTTGGTATTTTCATACGTGTTATATACCCCATGAGAACAGAGAGGAATAATTTCTTACAATACAGGGTGGGATGAGAAAAATTTCTACACGCTCCTGCACTTCTCTTTTGATTTCATAAGCCGTCGCCTTCAACCATAGACGAATAGATGAAAAAAAACTGATGCATAACATTAAGAATTCACACAGTGTCTGCTACCTGCATGCGATTCTCACATGACTGTCACGGATGTCATTTCTCTCATTGGTTTTTTTTTCATTTTTTTCTTTTGTTTTATTATTTCCTAGATACTACGCTTGTCTCTGTGGACATCATGAGTTGGTGGAGTACCTCTTACAAAACGGTCGGTTTTGTCAATTCCGGTTTGAAACTGGTTTAACTCCTGTTTGTCATTATTATTATTATTATTATTGATAAATGAACGTTTCATTGCTTCTCTCACGGTGTATAGTCAGGCTATCAATTGTATGGACTCAAATTCGTTAGACAAAGGTTTAAATGTTCATTTATCTACAAAACCACGATGGACAACAACATTTTATATAACACTAATAGCCAAGCCTAAAAGTGGAGCTCGCATTTTTTTCCCGCACGTCTCAAGGGCACAACACCTTGCCCCAGCCAGGAATAGAACCCGAGTCGTCCGACTCGGAGCCCAGTGGGCTACTGGACTACTGAACAAAGCCGTGGCGTTGGCGTGCCCGCGGTACAGTTGACCACGCATGTTAAAAGTAGCACCTTGTGTGGTCGTACGGTCGTATGGTCGTACATCCAAATTTTTTCGGCTTGATGGGTTACTACTATTTTGTATAATTATGGGGCTACGCTCTGCGAGCTCCGCTGTAATTCCTATTATTATAGTTTTTATTTTTTTTTATAAATTTTTCCTTGGTCAGTTTGGAAAAGAACGTTTGTGGAGAAGATTCGCAACCAAGTGTATTTAGGAAAATTACTTCTTGCGAAACTTTAAGATTCTCGCGAGACTACAGCAAGACCTGCTGCCCGGATAACCTGAAAACGGCAATCAATCACCTTTGGATTTGACGTTCTGAAAACCTTCCAAAATGCGCAAAAACTGTTTCCTTTCGTTTTTCCAGGTCTATTTTTTCTTTCGAAAGAAATTGTTTCGGCTGTTATTTTTGCTTATTATATTTTGAATTGCATGTGAATAACTTCATTTCTTCGTCTGCCATTAGGGGCCCGTTGTGCTCCGAACACATTCGACGGAGAGCGTTGTTTGTATGCGGCGTTGACGGACAAGATCAGAAGCCTCCTCAAAAGCTACAAGGCTATTACATCTGAATGTATGAGAAGAGATTCCTACAGGGAATTTCTGAGAAGGTAATAATTCGAATGGCGAATTTTAGGCGAAATTTTCAGTAGAGTTTACTCACGTATCAGAAAGTGTTCAATATTTTTCCTTTCTCTTTTCCTTTAAAAAAGAAAATGGATGAAGTGTTCGAAGTAAACCTGGACTACTTTGGTTTTACTTTGGTGCGCTCTCTGATTGGCTCAGAGAACTCGCACTTCGATCAATCAGATGCAGCTAAAACCAATCACGACTTATTCCCTCGCATTTTACTGGGCTCAAGGGGTTTGTTTCTATATCGTCAAATTTTCTGTGTTTCCGTAGAACATTTGTACCGATTGGCCACCATAATCAGCTAAACTTCATTCGTGAAACTGAATGGAAAAGCGCCCAAAAACCAAAGCAAGTCGCCATATCGGCGCACCTTTTTTACGCCAGGAATTTGACGCCTATGAATTTTCTAAACTTCCATTGTGTTGTTACCTCGCTTGTCTTTGACTGATTCGATTTTTGGTTTGCGATTGTTCCATAGAGCATTTGTTAGTTGTAAGTCGAAAAACCAAAACCAATCATCCCAATGACTAATCAAAACAAAGGTATAAACTATCGGTAGCCAATGAGAACTAAAAGTGAAAACAACCGAACTCCTTGAGACGCGGGAAAACGCGAACGACTAAGTCGCGTTTGTTTCTTAGTTTTCAATCTGATCGGTTGAGAAGGTGACGCCGGTTTTCTGGACCAATCACAGAGCGAGGTTAAGTAAAACCAAAGCAATTATATATTTCTTTCGGTACTCACTTGAAAACTGTTCTTACTCAACTAATCCTGTTTTTCAGATGTCTAGAGGACTCGCCGTACGCAGATGTATGCTTCATAGTCCATGGTGTTCCTCTACCTGCTCATCGTTTGATTTTGTCTGCACGCTCCTCGTATTTCGCCAAGATGTTTATGAGTAAATGGCGTGATCGTCCTATCATCGAATTGAAGAACAAACTGGTAAGATCGAGTCGTATTTGAGAGTAAAATTGATGGTCTTAAATGTGTATACGGAGAGCTTATTTATAGGTAGCCTGTGTATAAGCTCTCTTTATCAGTAGCGTTGTGGGACGGGTGTTTCTCCACCTACGGGAGGAGACGAGACTAGTCTGGGAGAGGGACTCTGGCACTAATTATCATTGCCAGACCCCTTGCAGACCTCTCGCAGGCTCGTGTTGATCAAGACCTCATACTTTACCGCGAGCGAAGAAATGTTTTGTGCCGAAGCGCTAATAATGAGGGCTTGCTTGCTAGTCCTCTCTTTATACTCTTGTGGCGACAACTAATCCTTCCTCTATTCCCCCTGAAAACCATGTGGTAATCTTCCCAAAATCCTTCCCCCCCTTTAAAAAAGAAAAAAAAAAAAGGCAGGTAATGGTTTCTAAACATCGGCGCTGAACGTCATGAAAGCTCTTTTGACGCTTCTATTCTCCAGATCTAAATAGCTTGCGGAACGCGTTTTTCAGTTCAACGGAGGCAAGCGCGAGACGGCGAGTCACGCCTAGCACTTGTCGTGCTTGTCCGAGCGCTTGTCCGAGCGCTTGTCCGAGCGCTTGTCCGAGCGCTTGTCCGAGCGCTTGTCCGAGCGCTTGTCCGAGCGCTTGTCCGAGCGCTTGTCCGAGCGCTTGTCCGCGTGCTTGTCCGAGCGCTTGTCCGAGCGCTTGTCCGAGCGCTTATCCGCTTGTTGAAAGACATCTTTCCTAAATGATGACTATCCTTTTCTTATGGTGAATATTGTGTCTTTTCAGGTCAAACTGTGGGCTATGCAGGCCATTCTGCAATACTTGTACACCGACCGAGTATACATCGAAAAAGATAAAATTGACGACTGCATCCGACTAGCGAAACAATGTAAACTGGAGGATCTCAGGACACAGCTGGAAATCAGACTAAACAGCATTGAATTATTTGGTTAGGAAAAATCTCGAAGAATAGTTTCCTTTTTTGTAACATTTGCGTGATTTTGATCCTTTCACCCGCTTGTTGGAGTATTTTTGTAGAGAAGGGAAAAGTCCCCAATGACTCTTTCTTGGATATCGCCTTTCGATCCCTTTTCCGGGTACAGCCGCTGACTACATCTTCGGCAGCCGCATGAGGAAAAGTTATTGGTATCCATGCCTCTATCTTCATTATTTTCCTCGCTCTTCGTGTCAACCCTTCATGCCCTCCACTTCATACCCTAAACCATCCTGTTCTCCTTCCCCCCCCCCCTCCGCCACTATTCATGCTAAACCGTACCCTCCCTACTCAAAGTTTGGACCCCTATCAGCAATCCCTGGATCTGCCCCTGTATCATATTGGCCCATGTTTGTCAATCAGTCTGAAACTTAGCACCGCTCTAACGGAAATGACGACTGGTTGTAATACTGTGGTGTTATTTTCTGTAGGAGTGTCCAAAACTAATACTCGAATAATAACAGTAGTGAGCATCGAACCGGAATCCAGATCTACAAGCTTGCAAGATGCATTCGCCCGTCTAGCGGAGTCTGCTTTACCCCCGGCGCTCGTGTCTCAGGTGAGATTTAATCGCTGTCTGCCTATCTTTCTGCCTGTCCGCCCGTCTGTCTATCTGTGTCTTTCACTCTGTCTGTCGGTTTGTCTCTTTCGCTCTGCCTGTTTTATCTGTCTCTCTGTCTTTGTCATTCTGTCTGTCTACCTATCTCTCTGCCTGTCTGTGTCAGTCCATCTGTCTGTCTATCTCCTCTCTGTCTGTCTGTCTTCCTTTCTGCTTTTCTTTCTGCCCATTTGTCTAAGTCTGGTTCCACTTCTTTGTTAGTGTTAATAATTGTTCAGCCATCTTTGCCAGAGTAGGAAAAACAACAAAACAAAACGCGAAGTAGATACGACACTTCCTACCGAGAAATCAGTTATCCAAACGTGTGAGGCCTGTACTTCATTTCCTTACTGTCTAGCCACGTTTTATATTATACTCGTCTCTAATGCCTCCCTGTTAAACATACCCGATAAAATTCTGGGAAAGCTTATATCGTATTCTTGGACGGACGCAAAAATGTAGAGTCAAGACGAAGAAAACTTGGACTTTCCCCGGCTTGACGTTACAGATAATTTGTATTTCCTTTTCAGCAATTCCCAAAGCAGTTTCCATTTGAGATATCCTCCGATGTTTTCGATGGTTTGTATCCATATTTTTGTTTACGGTAACTTTGAAAATGTTCTCTGTACACCATTTTAGAATTGTCTGAAATCACTTAAATAAGGGGGAATGCCTCGAGTGCCTCATGGGTGGTTGTCTACGGGAGGGTTGTTCGAACCCCTTAAAGCAGTTCCTGCATAAGCCCTAGAGCGAGAAACATTGGTATTCATATTCTCCCTAATCCTCTCTATTCATTACTCATGGTTCTGACAAGGAGAATTTGTTGGAAAATCAGGAGCTTCTTAAATTGGTGATAATTTCTTTAATTCTCATAACCTTTACATTTGACTTAAGTAAGATACTGTGGGGAGAAAATAGAGGCCAGTCACCCTTTGGGCTTGAAGGGTTAAAGAGCTAATGCAGCTACAGAGGTGAACGACCTAAAGATGTAGAAACATTTAGAAAGTCACATCTTCACTCAGGGGAGAGTAGTAGGTAACATTGATTTGACATGACTATACCACGTCGTTTTAGTTTCAGTCGTTTGCGACGAACCGCCTGTGTACTCTGATGTGTGTTTCATCGTTGAGAATCACAGATTCTACTGTCATAAGGTAAGATGCCTGAATTGTAGCAATGTCCATGACTTCCTTGCTAAATTTATCAGGAACTTCATTTCTTTGCCGTGATGTAATTGCGAAGGAAAAAGTGGAAAAGTCTCGCTTAGGGAAAAAGCCGCTTTAACATGTCCACGTGACCCGGCCGGGTTCCGAAACCGGACCTTTCGACCCAAAGTCCAGCCAAGGTGGTTGGGGGTAGGGGAGGGGTACTCCCTTTCCCATTTGTCATTAGCACGTGCATGATTTTTCAAACGGGGTTTCCTAAGAGTTTTATAAAAAAAAAGAAATCGGGAAGGGAGGTTCATAACCCGTCGGGAACCCCTTCCTCGTAGCCACGCCCTTATTGTTCGAGGTGAATCTTAGTTCCTTATTTAAATCTCCTACATATCTTAACAGTTCATTATTATGGTTAGAAAGCTCATTGACCCTCAAATACTCACATTAACTCCTATAGCTTATTTTTTAACTGAAGGTGTTTTTCTGCGGAAGGAGCGACTATTTTCGAGCGTTGTTAGACGGTCACTTTTCGGAATCCACCTCGCCTGGTAAACAATTATTTAGTGCGTCTATTCCTGAAGTTTACCTCAATGATGTAACACCAGACGTGTTTGCCGCTGTTGTAGCTTTCATTTATCAAGATGAAGCTTTGGTGAGTGTTGTTTAAACAGATTTAGACTTTGATCAGCCCCTCCTTTTTGGCGATGTCCGTCGCGCAAGTAAAAACCAATCGGTGACGTTAGCGCGCCGCGCGGAACCCTGTGAGCTGAGGTCAAGCGCCTTATTCCCAGAGGTCCGTTTGGCGCGTTAACATCAAGAGAAGGTGTGTAGAGTAATACATATGAGAAATTTACGACGTTTGTACGAACTGCGAACTCGCTCATTGGTTTGTAGACTTAGGTAAGCCTCGTTCTACATTGGCCAAACTGTAAAACTGTCGCTGAAAGAAAAATTTATATGAAGGCGTCAGTTATTCAAACAGCAGTAAACGTTGATAGCAATACTTATTGCTTTAATTCTTGTTTTTATCCAGGTAACTGAAGAAAATGTTTACAGTGTACTTTGCTTTGCTGATATCTATCTACTGAGTGGCTTGAAGCGCCTCTGTGCGCGTGTAATTAGCGCGTTTCTCGACACAGAAAACGTTCTGACGGTTTTTAGGACGGCGCGTCTCTTCAACCTACCCAGACTTGAAGTAGACTGCTGTGAATACATGAGTAAACATCTAGAAATGGTAAGTAGTGATTACTGGTAACAATTTCTTTGTCCTTTACGCTAAAATCGTTCGGTAGTTGTCATGCGAAAGATAAACCACCGATTAAAGAAGTCTGGGGAGAAGACATAAAACACGCTCCTCAGCCCCGTATCGAGAGTAGTTCTGTCCTCCAATAATTATTGCGGAGCAGCCAAAGAAGCGGAGAAGTCGAAGAAGAATCAAGTGCTTTGGACTCCGTATGAAGAAGAGTGAGTCTGAGTTCTGGTCGTGGGTCGTGGGTCGTGGGTCGTGGGTCGTGGGTCGTGGGTCGTGGGTCGTGGGTCGTGGGTCGTGGGTCGTGGGTCGTGGGTCGTGGGTCGTGGGTCGTGGGTCGTGGGTCGTGGGTCGTGGGTCGTGGGTCGTGGGTCGTGGTTATTGTATTGTGTTCTTGAGCAAGACGCTTTATCGTCACTTTCTCTCCTCAGTATCTCTCTCCATCCATCCAGGCGTAAAACTGGGTACCAAAGAATTTTCAGGGAAGCCTGACGAAATGTGGAGGGGGAGGGGAGGGAGTGAGGGGACGTTGTGGTAACCCTTGGTGAAGGGAATTAGCGTCTCCTCTCCGAAGAGGGGTATTCTATGATGCCTATATACTAATGATGTTAGCTAATGTTCAGTTCATATATAAGGTAAGTAAAATCGTTTTTGTTCTGTTTGAACTTGCAGTTTCTTGATAACAAGGAATTTCATGCGCTGATTCTGGAGGATGCATCTTCTGTTCGAGATCGCCAACAGACGGACTCCATCCCTGTTGTGGACGATATTCGCTTTCATCTGTACAAAGGCGTTCTTCCAAGCATCACGTCAGATGAAGAAGAAAGTGGACAATTTGACAGTGAAACAAAACTGAAAATGCTCAGTGATCTATTGATTGATCTCGGTATCGAATGCTAGACATCAATCCATTGACAAAGCCGCAATTTCCCTTTAAGTGTCTGCAGTTTTTCTTAAGATGTATTAGACATATGTCTAATATCATTCGCAAGTCGCAAAAAGGATTGGATCAATTTCAGTAGCTTTGCAACTGGGCACGTACTCTTCGCCTAATCCAACATTAACCATGACCAGGAGCCCATTACCCGGAGCTTCCATCTTCCATACTTACCCTCTGAGTCAACCTTTTCCCGTATCTTTTTATTTTTAGAAGCACCTCCCATGGGGTTTTTCGCGGGTTTTTACATAGTAGCCAATCATAAGAGAGCCGTGGTCCTCTATTGTTTACGTTACATGCAGAGAAGAAATAGAGGTCAGCCTTCGCCTTTGGCCGCCATTTTTGTAGGGTGTTATGCGAACGTCAGCGTGTTTTCGCGGGAAATTAAAGAACCCTTCCCCAATATCTCAGTTCTAAAAATAGAAAGATACAGGACAGGGTTGATTCAAGGTTACAATTGGTATGGAAGCTCCGGGTAATGGGCTCCTGCCCTGACTTATTATTAGTGGACTGTTGTTGGGTTAAGGGAGGCGTAGGTGCGCAGTTGCTCAGATACTGATATTGATCCGAAAGGTTTTTAAAGAACAATTTAGAGTACAATAAACCTAAGGGCGTAGTTAGGGAAGGGGGAGGGGTCCTGGAGTGCCCGTGACCCCCCTCCTTTTGTAAGTCTTTTGAGTAAAAAACATAGTGTGGAGGTCGACATGAAAATCAGGTGAGTACCCTGTTTGACACCGTGTGACCCCCTCCCCCCCCATTTGAAAAATCCTGGCTCCGCCCCTGAAACCTTCAGTTCAAACCAATAATCTTGCTTCAAATAACTCAGCCTTGGATTGCTGACTAAAAGATGTCACGCAATAAGATTAAATACAAATGTGAGATAAAATGCCATCAGCGAATTCAAGCCTGATAAAATAGGTTGGAAAGGCTATGCATTTCCTCTAAGGTTCGAAAATGGTATCATTTGCTTATGTGCACGTGTTGATGCAGAAAACAGGCTCGTCATCGAGGGGCCAGCCAGGGGGTAACACATGATTTTCAGAGGGAACAGGTAGGGGGAGGGTCAGGCGTCGCTAACAGAGTATAAAGGGGGGCGACTGTAGTAAACTGACTGCCAATCAGAGGGAAGCATTAGAATACTATGGAGCCTTAGGGGAGGGGGGAGGATCAGGTAAATTAAATTGTGACACAACCAAAATCCTCCGACAAGTCCCTCTCCCCCCCCCCCCCCTTCGCCCCGTTCCCCAGTATACGTAATGAACCGAGTATAAGTTTGAGAAATTAATTGTGTTAAAAGCTCCAACCGAAATCTGTGGTCTTGCTTTTTTTAATTCGTGGATATGCAAGGCATAGGAACTAGTACCGAGGGGATTCAATTTGCAAATCTCGAGGCCTTAGCACGGCATTAAGAGTCTGGGAAGAGTAGGTACCTTTATTTAAGTTAGCGTACTGTTGTTAAATATGGAAGATCAGACTAAGGAGAACTTTTGGGGGAGTGACGGTTCATTTCTGTTTTTTGAAACCCCAGGATCAATGGGTTTTCGTACAGTCACTGAATAAGTTTATGACATTCTGCACATTTCATGCACGAGTTCATTAGTGTAGTGTCACCTACAGAAGAAATGTTCGTTTTTTATAATTACGTTTTACACTGTTATTTCTCTTCTCTTTTATCGGGTTTTACCCTGAAACATTCCGAGAAAAAATTTAACGTTGTTGTAAAATTTTAATAATGTAAACCAGAAAACGACCCGCCGTTGAAGAACATATTTAGTAACTTGTTTCGAAGTCGTTTTGATGTTAGAGAAGATTAATGATTGTTCGTTTTGGCAATCCAATGAGCAACATATGAAATTACAAATTCACGAAGCGCAAAGGATTTTGTTTACTGATTGCCTACCTGCGGTAAACTCCGTCAATTCAGCTTGCATTAGATCGTAAGAAACGTATGGGCATTGGTTGGTTAGCTGCACCAAGTTCTGAACAAAAATCAATTTCACAGTGCGAAGAAACCCTGTATTTGATTGCTGTGTCGTCATTAAACTGCAGCAAGCAGTGAACCACAATCAACGTTGCAGAGCGCGAGAGAACCCTGTATTCGATTAATGAATAAAGGGCGTGTTTTCTAAAGAAACTGTGTTGATTCGTCATTTGGGGGTAATATAAGATAATTCAGTTTCAATAACTGAGTTGATAACGTAAATTATCCTCTATAAAGGGTTTCTAAAACTGATTTTTCGAGCGTTTGCCTTTAAAGCAAGTAGTGGCTAGATGCCTTCGGTCTGACAAAGGGCTAGCGCTCAAAACGTCAGCTTAGAAACTCCTTACTGTGGCCTGTATTCGATTGCGATCGTTACTTAACTGCAACAAGTTGTGAACAACAGTCTATGTTACAGAGCGAGAGAACCTTGTATTTTGACAGAGATCATGTGATGTAGGAGATGAATTTTTTTTCGTTTGTCTCACGATAGAGTCACTTGATGTCTCTGTCATGTTCTTTTATCATTTCTCACATTGATCTCCCTGTTTCACCGATATACACTTTGCCGCATTCACATGGGATCTTTTAAACGACACCGTCTTGTTTTGATGGTTCCAGGGCGTCTTTAGGTCGTACTAAGTGAGACCTAAGTGTTGTGTCTGACTTGAAAACGGTCCGTATGCCATGATGTTGTAGGTAGCGGCGAAGAAACTCTAATACACTCTTAATGTAAGGGAGAACGGCAGTAGATTTAAATTCCTACGCGGGTTCTTTGTTGGCTGTTACCATTCTTGTTTTTACGAGTTTTCGTACAAATGAGGAAGGATAATCATTAGAAACAAGTACTGATGACAAGTGTTTCTTTTCCTCAGAGATAACTAACGGTTTCGTTGTGAAGTCTCTGGCTCGGTCGTATAGACACTTAACAATGACACGCTTCATTGACTGAAGGTGGTGTGAATCATAGGCTAGGTACTGGTCAGTGTGGGTGGGCTTTCTGTAGGTAAGAAGACCGCAAATTCCGCAAAAACGTTCTCTTCCATTTTCGCGACCCCATCAAAATCAAGTGAACCAGATAAATGATAAATGAACACAGAGTAACTTCACATCTATTGAATACACAACAATTTCCTTTCCTTTATTAAAGCAAGCAAGCACAAGACGACAAATCGTAACTCTCACAGTAATGATAAGGCTCCAAAAACAGTTTGACATGCGTTATGAACTTCTCGCCCTCCTCGCGCCTCGACTCCCGCCATTAAATTTCAAAATGGCGGACTACGATCAGAAAAGAACACATCATTGAAAAGGGGGAGGCGCCGCTGTTCTTTTTCCATCACCTGGGTACAGCAACACAGATAATTTTCCCCACAGCAACCCCATTCACATAGATGTTCAATCATTACGAAAAGTGTTTAGTCATAATCAAAATCAGTATGCTATTCTGGAAAGGAGAAAAATCATAATTTTGAAATTTTAAGCCAGCCAGTTTAATTCATACAAACTTAAGACGTTTCTTAAAATCACAGAGTAATTGGCAATAGAGCGAATTTCGATCGAGTGTCTAAAAACCAGAACCAACGACATCACAAGAGCCAATCACGAAAACGGAAAATAGCAACGAGCCAATCACAACTCAGTGAGACATGAAACCTACCCGAAGCGCAGGAAAACGCAAGAGAAGATGGCGCGGTTGGTATCAAATCTTCATTTGATTGGTTCTGAGAATGACTCACATTTTCTCGATCAATAGCGGAGCGAAGGAAAACCAAACTAATTCAATCCCAAATTCTTTTTGACACTCAATTGAAAATTGCACTGTAATGATTCAATTATATCAGCAATTCCCTACAAATAACAGAGAACTAGTCACTCCCCAAAAACCCTATGTACAAATATAATACAATATACATTCCCAAACAAAATGGGGCGAATTTCACTGTCATGCATAGCAGATGTCCTTAATCTAACCTTTCCCCATATTGTTATGTAAGAATGGTATTCAGATACGGCTGCCCAGACCAACCAAATTGTTTTGACTAAAAATATCTCTTCACTTAAAAAGAAAAAAAACCTCTCAATGCAATAACGATTCAGATTTAAGTTTTAGGTTAAATTTTCAAAACACAGATTTTTGGTAAAAACGGATGAATCATAACCGGTAATTTGAAGTAAAATAGGTGATACATTATTTTTTTCAGACAAAAAAAAACAATTTCGCACGTATACAGAATTAACAATTACGAGAGCTGAGTTGATTTCTTCCCAAAAAAATTTATAATTTATAACAATTATTATGCAAATTATCAGGTTTACGAAATATGTTAAGTACTGTGAACATAATTGTTTTCAGAATAAATAAATAAAGGACTTGCACTGAATTTAGAGATTTAAGATCTCACAGTATTTAAGATTTTTTTATATCAAGGCAGCCATTTCTGGGTCTCGTAATTATAAATTAGGGCAAAAATTTACACTGTTACAGACTGTTTAATATTTATACAATGCTAGCATTATTAATTTTGGTCAAGGTTTGGTATCTGCTGACTGAAAATTCAATAAGAGATTGAAAATTTCTACACGTTTCACAAGAAAAAAGTTCAAGAAATAATATCACAGCAATATTCCAAGATAAGGAGGAAAACTTTGTTTTTTGCTCTAAAAAAATGAAAGAAATTATCTAAAAAGGAAAGAAATTTCTTCCACTAGAAGATACCAAAGCTTGAACCAAATGATCATTACTACAATTTATGTATATCTGTCAGCACCTAGAATACAAAACAAATTATCATATTTTCTTATGTCAGAGCTCCATGTCCTGAGCTTCATCCTCTGAAAAGTCACTTATGGAGCTTTCACTTGATGATGACATTTCCTCTTGATCCTTAAGGGCTTCTTCTGTTGCATACTTTTTGATATATTCTAAAAAAGGTGTATAGCATGAGTTTAAAATCTTGAACAAACAACAGGTGCCACACTGCTTGGCAGTCTGTGCGGTGACAGATCACAGAATTTGTCAGAATGTGCTGAGAACAACAGTGACACAGCCTGCTGCACCTCATCAGCGACTTATTTGTTCTTATCACAGTTTGATGTCATCTGTGATCTATTACTGAACAAACACATGGCAACATGGAATTTCTTTGTTAAATTGATTACTCCATTGAAGTGACAATGGGAATGGCTACCTTGAATTTTTGCTTTGTATTGTTCTGGTTTGTGCAGGTAGAGTGCAGCTGCATCTCCATTCAAAGGGTCCACAGGATTAGGATAAGACAGAAGTTGAGGAAGAAATGATTCAAAGATATTTGACAAATCTGCAATAAAATCACCATTGATTTCAATACCATACCTTATATTTAACAACTTAAAGCTACAAAAAAAAAATTTAGTAATACAAACAGCAGTGCTTCTGAAGGATTTCCAGCCCTGACAAAAACTGTAACTGCACAAGTGTCAAATAACAGTGGTTTCTTTTACATGTCCCATATGGCCAATCAGCTGCTGACACATAACATGCACTTCCTGCCACACTTTCAATTTGCTACTGATTAACTTAAAAGGAATTATGACAAATTTTTAATATTAGTCGCACAACATCAAAATGTTTCTTTAAACCACACTTTTGAAATTGTAACAACTTAAAAATTCAACAGTCAACCATTTACCATAAAGAGCAGTCCAAGCTTGGTTAATTACATCTAGGCATACTGTACCAGATCTGAAGATAAATTGAGATTATTTCCAAACTAAATTTTGCAAAGATATGGCTAGAATAGGAAACATAAGCTTTGATAATATCAATGGTGTTCATATGGACAAACCTAATTTACTGGTAAGATTTTTTATTATTTACAAAAACAAAACAAAACAAAAATAAAACCAAATACCATGAAAAGAAAATTGAAAGAATGAAAAGAAGAGATACATCTTGACAGTCAGTTCCACTTTCAGATATTTGAAAGACTTAAATTGGTCCAAAATTTACTTCAACTCCTTCATCCAGAAGCAAACAAAGAGCAAAATTCTGAAGATATGACTTCACCTAATTTCAAACATCACAGAAAAATGGATATGCTCAAGTTGTCACCACTTTAACCCTTTAAACCTCTGACCAAATTTGTAATTCTCCTTACTATCAACCCTACAATTCTTATAATGTTAGCTCAGAGAATTTAGTATTGGATCAACTAATCATCTCCAAATTAATATTTTTCTTTATTCTCATCACTTATTTGTTTGATATTGTATTAATATTGTAAGGAGAAATTCTGTCTTGGACACTCGTGGGAGCTAAAGGGTTAAGGGAAAATAAAGAAGAGAAAAAACAATAAGAATATGATTACTTTTAGAGGGCAAAAAAAATTTGGGTGTCAGTAAGGGTTTATATTTTAATATGTTGTGCCAAGAAAATGTAAAGGAACAATAAGTGATCTAAACTGCAGAGGACACTTACGCTTCATCTATGTTAGGATGAAAGATCTTGTTAATGAAACCTTCATAAAGAGAGAAACAAAATCTTCATCACATAATTTATATTTATAAAAAACACAACACAACACAACACAACACCCTTATTTTATTATTATCATTTTTTAAATAATAATAATAATCATAGTATACAAAAATCCAGGCAGACATGGAAAATAAATCTAGAGAAGGTCAGTATGTCAGAAACAAAGCACACAAAATCATGCATGGCATCATGGTTTTCAATGAGAAATACAGTAGCAGGAGTGTCAAGTGACATAATATCCTCTATGACTAAATAAAAATTGGCTCAGGCTATTGAAATTTAGTCAGAGAGTTCTGAATATTAGCCAGAGAATTCTCAAATTTCTGATACATGAACCCTGCACATGATTTGAGAATGACCATAAATTCCTGCTTCTGAAAATATAAATAGACTACCCCCCTCCTAATCATCTCCACTGCCCAATTGGCCAACAGACACAGCTGCCTTTTAAGTTCTACATGCATGGGATATTTTTAATGCTTTCAAGGCACAGACTCACCTATTGAGGGTGATTTGAATGGGTATTTTTCTGGCAAATCGACTCTAACTTTCCAAACGCCCCCTTCATAATGTGCTGCCAAAGACAAAGGAAACTTTCAATAACAGAGTAAGTTAAAAAATAAGAGAGATATTTTGAGTGATATCCCTTAGCTGACTAGTAAATACCTTGCCTTTGACCCTTTCACTCCTAAGCTCTGGATAGTAATTCTCCCTACAGTCTCATGAAGTTAGTTTGGAGAATTTGGTATGGGATCAATTAATAATCCCAAAATTAACATTTTTTCTTCATTGTTGTCACTTGTCTGCTTGATTTTGTATTGATATTGTCAGGAGAAATTCTGTCTTGGTCACTTGTAGGTGGCAACTACACCCAAAGCACACCCAAGTGCAAATGACTACAGAAAATTCACAGGCTTGCTCCCTTTGGTCCATTTGTGTTTTTCTGCACTCCATTTGTTTTCATGCAAATAGAGGAACTCAAAAAGGAAGCAGTCTCTTTCTTGGATTGCAAAAGTTGCAATTCATCAAAGCAACTGTTTTGTTTGATGCTCTCTGAGACAACCCCAAATAATGCCAGAAAGCTACTTTCAGTTCGACCTTAATGTGGTGTTTTGTAAATTAAATGCATCCAGGATAATCATATCAGGTTTAGGATTATCATATCACCCTTTACACCCTAACGTCATCATGCATATTCTCCTTACTGTTCTTACATTTCCTAAGGTGCTGACAAGGAGAATTTGTGAACTGATCGAGAGCTTCTTTTGCTGGTAATCATTTCCTTCAATCTCATGACTGTAATGTGTGATTCAGGGGTGATATTGTAAGGAGAAATTAGATGCAAGTTACTCTTGGGGTCTAAAGGGTTAAGGACCTGTATAATGGCTTGATAATTAAAATTTTACAGAAGCCTACATATTTATTTTGAAACAATAAATATGAATTGTCACAACTCAAAACAAAGGCCGTTTTTTCTCTGTCAGAGACACTATTTTTCCTTTGCCAAATTTTAACCCATCTGGTAATATCAATTGTTTTTAAGAGTAATAAAAATAAGGTAATTGTAAACAGGTCCTTGAGATGGATATTCATATCATGGTTAAAACCTGCAGGCATTCAAAAGAAAACATATTGCCCACAAAGATACCATAAAGCAACTCTGAGGCCCAACAGACTCTTTTAAAGGGACACCACTGTCAACAGTCAACTGTTGTTTAAATCTGAGATCATCAGTTTTCTGTTTTAATTGGTAACCAGCTCATCAACACACTAACCTATCAAGTATCTCGAATAATAAGCAGGACAGAGATCTCTCAAAATTAACTCTGTAAAAGACGATTTCTGCATAATGAGATGAAATTCTAAACGTGTATTTACAATATGTGAAAACGAAGACAGCCTTAGGATATTCAGTTTCTTTTTTCCGCACAGAGCATCAGCTGTTAATGTTTACAACAGCGAACGGACATGTAAATACATTCAATAGACTCCACAAAAACACGGCATTTTAACATTTTTTCCTAACAACAACAAACATTGCGAGCACAACTTACGTAGAAATCGCTGGACATTGTCTTTGATCCAATATCCATCTTTATTCATTTCCTTATCAGAAGAATTTACTAAACAGACGGATCGAATTCTAGGAGTCTGTGTATTAGATGTTTTCAGCCGGTTCCGATGTCACCTTTAAAATTTCTTGTTGGTGCAAATATGTCTTCGAGTTATCGATTTATAATTTATAATGGCAGGATTAACATAGCTTGACAAGGCAATTAAACTTTCCCTGCATTTACACGCCAGTATTTGAACGGAATATCACTGATACAAGAGTTATCTCATCAAAATTTCACCGACATAAATTTCTCACTGCACCAAAACCGATCACGAATGAAAACAAGTGTAGTGAACACGAGACTTCGAGACCGAAAACATATGAATTTTAAGCTTGAACTTACATCCACTTGGACCAAAGAACTTCACAATGAACTCGTTCAATCCACCAAGTATTGTCACTTCGTGCTTGCTTTCGATCCTGATAAAATCTTCGTCAAGGAATATCATCATGAAAGCAGTGCTCATACCATAAATACAAAACGATCACCAAGCGAGCGCCATTTTGGCTCGCAACTTGCCTGCCGAAAACAAAACGAATTGGCTCAAAATCACGCGCAAATTTTGACAAGGATACAGTTTGATGACATCAGTGTCTATTCGTCTCTTCCCAGGCGATGGAGACGACATAATGTCCGTCCAACAAGCTCAAATCTCTCCTTCTGTCTCCCTTCTCCCCAAGCAACAATGGACGATAATACTCTCTGGTTGGTTTGTTGACGTAACATTATTATTTTGATCACGTGAATAGCTACGCTCCGCCCCCATTTATCTCGTGAGCGGAAATGAGACCACGTACCGGAAAGAGGAACACTGAGAATTAAATGAATAAACGAAAATGGAAAAGTCTTGTTTTCAACATCATGGTCTTGAAAATAGACTGGAAAAGTTCTGAAATATGTGGTTTGCACTCGGAGAGAGACGCCTAACGGAGACACTTTACTGATACTGAAAACCTTCCTCAAAACAAGGTTGAAGAAAATATTGAAACTGTTAAACAGCTAAAAGGAACGCTCAAAGGTCGATTTCGGTTTCATTTGATCAAAGAGCATTTCTTTTTGTGTAACAAAGAGTCATTGACACAAGTTCCGGATGATAAAATATTGGCAGCTGCATGAAATTCTTTTTACTTATTTGAATTTAAAGTATCTATTCCCGCGAGTCCTGTGCTTATTAAATTGAGCAAATTATATCTATGACTTGAAACTCACTTAGACCTGCAAATGTTTGGAATATCAACAAAGTCTGAATCGATTCTTACTAAGCTCAATTTTGTCACTGGATTTTATAAGTAAGCAGAATCCTACAGTCATTCTGATTGGTTCTTACCTGTGATATGAAGAGCACAGATGACGTCATCACAAACAACGCTTTTCTTTTTTATCTCGTAAAACAAATGGTCTCCCTGTTATCATGGCTCTGTACAGTAATACATGCACTTTATGTGCCACTTTTTTGCTCTTACCATATTTAACGTCATCTGCGATCTATTACTGAACAGACCCATGGCTACATAAAATCTTATTGTTATTATATGATAAGCTAAATTAGACACGAATTTTGATTGGTTCTTACCTATGATGTATTGGAGGATAGACGTATCGATGACGTCACCATTAATACCCTTTGGCTTTTTTTTATCTTAAAAGAAAATAGATTCCATATTGCCGTAAGTCTGTACAGAAATTAGCCTGAGAATTCAAAATGTGGTAACTTTGAACCTAAATGAGACATTCGCCGCGGTTTCAGGCGCCACAGTTTTGTTCAGACCACATTTTGACGCCATCAGTGATCTATTACTGAAAAGGGCAATTTGGTGTTATCAACTGACTTGATAACGTAAATTGGCCACTGTAAAGAGTTGCACAGCTTTGTAACTCTTTATCGGCGATGGCCAATTTACGTTATTAATTCAGTTGATAATACCAATAACCCTGCTATAATCTCCCACCGACGCAGCACCACAGTTTCTTTAGAAACGTATCCCCGTATCTGTTATTGAACAGACGCATGGAAAAATGGAATCTGTTTGCGTTATAGTAGTTTTTATAAATATAGGCTTTTAGAAAAGACTCACTAGGGACTGTTTTGGAAGCCATATCGAGAGAGAGTTACTGCGGAAGATCGCTTATTTCAAGGAATATTGTAGACAGCAGTGAGATTGTGTCATCAGTGGTGAACTGGGATATAGACTCTGGTTAGCTTAATTAAGTTTATTAACGATAAGTGTTATGTTGCTTTAGGAGTCGCTCCTTGTTAAGAACATTACTCGCTGGTTAACAAAGTAGTTGAGTTTGTAGGATTGTAGTATTTTTCTGTCGGTTAGATTATACCGTAACATCTGTTGAGAAGAGATATATCTACAGTTCCGTATGAAAATAAGGCGATTAAACGGTCGAGATAGATCACTCTTTTCTTTGGCTGCGTCTTGTTTCTAGTATGGTTTGAAATATCCTACGGAGACCTCTAGACTACGAGGCGTCCCTCCTTTTCGGTGAGGTCGGTCGTGCGTGTCTAAAAAGATTAGCCGTAAAAAGTTAATGTTCGCACGCCGCGCAGAACTCCGAGAGTAAGGTCCGTTTTACTTTGTTCTTCCTCAGCATCCAAGCTCTTTCTTGGTATATCATCGCTGCTTCAATATTTTCTACCTATCCGCACTAATAGGCCGGCTTTTCGATTGAGAGTCGTAATGGCAAAACCAAAGTAATCACAACAGCCAGCCGGTAGAAAGGAAAACGTCACATAGAGCCCATAAAAACTCAAAGTGAGATCAAGCAAACTACCAAAAGCGCGGGAAAACGAGGGATCAAAGCACGATTGTTTTTGGTTTGGAATCTGAGTTGTGAAGGTGGGGCAAGTTTTCTGGACCAATCACAGAGCGAAGTTGAGCACAGTTCTGTCAGTCTTGGATTCCTTTCGACGCTCAATTAAAAATCCTTCTCTTACACAATATATATCTTATAAAACATTAATTGATAACATGGTCCCCTCCTCCACCCCAGAGCGTACGGAAAGCTCTGTCTTTTGTATACATACTCCTTATCCTAATAGGCAATAGGCAGAGATCAGCCAGTCAGAAATTTATTAGGAATAAATTAATTATTTGTTTATTTACAGAACCTTTTACAATAATTTCTGCATCGATAGATAGAAGAGAAACGACATAATTAATCTTCAAATGTCAGTCAAGAAAGGTTCAAAAAGTTTTTCTTAGTTAACTTTTGCTACATGCTGTTTTTTTTTTTAATTCTCACTGTCCGTATGTCACGAATGAAACAAAACTACTTCATGAGCGTAGGGCAACAAATCTCAGTCCTAAGGTAAAAATCAAGTTTCGAAATACTTTCTGGCATAACCGCCATTAACAAAGCAGTGCAGTACTGAGGCCCAGTTGTTCAGAGGCCGCATAACGCCTCCAACGGAAAAATCGCTATCCACCGAATAAATATCAACAAAACATACTGCGCTATCCACCGAATAGATATATATCCAATGGATAGCGTAATCCGCCCTTTGACATCCGGGCCTGGTTCGTTTCCTAACTGTTCGTATGTATAACTTCAAGGCTGCCTGTGTTATAGTTTATCTCTTCACCCATGAGTTCTGTCGTTTGAGTTTTCGTTCGTCCTCCCTCCGTTTGTACATCTATTCGCTGAGGGTCTTTCCTTCCGCCCATGCGCCCGCTCGACGATTCATCTTTCTGTCTTTCCGTCAGCCAGGAAAGAAAGTGGTCGAAACTTACTTATAATCAGTTACTTAAAATTGTCCGAATTAGTGAAATTTCAATCGAGTGTCGAAAGAAATCTGGAGTTACATTGGTTTTTACTTGATTCACTCCACGATTGGTTCAAAAAACTCGCGCCATTCTCTCAACCAATCAGAGGCAAGAATATCACCAATCTCCACTTGGTCGCCCGCATTTTCCCGCTCTTCAGGCGGTTTGCCTCTTTCGACTTTAAGTTCTCTTTGACTCTTCTGAATATTTTCGATTCTGATTCCGTTGCAATTACTTTGGTTTTGGTTTTACGATACTCATTTAAAACGCGCTCTAAGAGCGCATAAAAGTTTATCAATAACCTTAAAATATTTAGCATTTGTAAATAACTTGCATGAAGATGTTTACAAAAGATCTTGAGGTCGTAACGGCATCCTCTTATCTTAAAATGCTCTACAATAAAACAGGAGCCCATTATCGGAGCTTCCACCTTCCATACTTACCCTCTGAGTCAACCCTGTCCCGTGTTTTTTTAGAAGCACCTTCCATGGGGTTTTTCGCGGGTGTTTACATAATAACCAATCATAAGAGAGCTGTGGTCCTCTATTGTTTATGTCACATGCAGGCCGCACGAAAGTATTTCAATAATGGCGAAAAGCGCGGAAAATTTACCATTTTTTTAAGGGTGCTGTGCGAATGTCAGCGAGTTTTCACGGGAAATTAAAGAACCCCCCACGTATCTCAGTTCTAAAAATAAAAAGATACGAGACAGGGTTGACTCAAGGGTACAATTGGTATGGAGGCTCCAGGTAATGGGCTCTCGAATAAAACTATAAAAACGACCATCAAATTATGTTCTTTTCCACCTCATTTGGTCCTCTAAAAATCCAAATCCATCCTGTAACGCACACAGCGGCTGCATCCTCAAGGTCTGTCACGTTGACTACGTCGAAATATTTCTCAATAACACTTTCTTCCTCGCAATTGCGTGACCACTTCATTATCACTTGGTCACGCCATCCATGTAACACAACAGTGTTTACATACATTTTAAGTTGTCTCAAATCACAGCCTTAAAATTCAAACAATCCTTTAAATATGCTGTAAGACAAAGGATTAAATGTCACTATTTTCAATTGACTGTGCGGTATTGTAAAGAGCATCAGCAGCTGCTCAAACATGGTTTCATTACAACATGGGTTGAGCTTATTCATGAACTACGTGACATTCGGGAATCTCCGAATCATGGACTAATATTTTTTCAACTCCCCTTCACGGCTGTACTTCTTGGCCTCAAGTTTGTTTCGCTGGGGAATAGCACTCGCCGAGTAACTTTCTCACTGTTTTCCACGCATCTTGTGGATGAGTCTACATTGGAAACAAAAAAATAAAAATAAAAAGAAATAAATTTTTGGAAAACCTACAAATCAATAGCGAGTTGCGCTCAAAAAGCTCAGCTGTTACTACAGCCAATCATAGACGGGTTGATTCTATGTCAGCCAATCAAAAGCGACAAGGATTGTACGACCATTGGTCGCCTAACAGCTCAACCAATCATAGCGCGGTTCCCTTTTCATCGGCCAATCAGAAACTACTAAGAACGCGCAAGGGTGCATATATACTTGTCCACTTCACTTTCTCCCCATCATGAAATGAAAGCATTCTCTCCTTGCTAATGAGCAAACAGATCATTGATAGCTATTCAAGAGAATTTGGTTTTACGTTATAAGTCTCCTGCTCGATAATATTCTTTATTCTTACTAATGTTTGCTCGAGATCACGAAGCGAATTAATGCACAGATCGATCCAGCCGGTGAAAGGTTTCACAGCGTTCCTTTATCAGACACTTTCACCTGCCCTACTCAAGTTGCATCCATATTTCTGCACCTCGAGGCTACTCTAACCTCACTCCCCTCCCTGATCCCCTTCTCTCGCTCCACAGGGGGGTGAACACAGGAGAGTTAATCAAAGGGCAACTACTTAATCGTCAGTGGTACCTCATGAATGAAGTGTGTTGCCGATGGACTCATTGAAGGAAGAAGTGTTCCTAGGAGTACCTTCCACCCCGGTGGTGTGGTGTTACCGTCACTACCACGCATAGTCACTACCCACGGACACCACGTGCGGTGCTCTGATAACACGTGAAAAGTGTTCCTTTCGATCTCCTAGGAGTAAAAGAAGTTAGACATCGCATTTAGAAGATGAACTGTTACCGTGAGTTGCTAGGCCTGCAACGACGAAATGACTTCTATTGAATTCTACAACCCCTTCACTCCTCTCCTTCTTTTTGACCGTTATTCACTTATTTCTCTCCCCAGCCTTCTGCTGCTGTAAAAACCAAAGATGGCAGCCACAACTTCCACCCACAAAACATTGAGCACTCGCTTAACAAAATCACGCCTGCTCTGCAAGGCTATGTCCCTCAATTGGACCCTGTTTTACCAGCACTTAGGGTGTCATAATATAGAAGTTGAAGCCTTTTGAAAGGTATCACTTACCCACCGACATAGCACATTAGATTACTAAGAAACTAAAACTGCAAGTCAAACCTATCTTGTTCGAAAATATCCGACTTTTCGCATGAAAAAGAGGTACTGCTACTCTCTCCCCCCTCCCCCCCCCGATGGTTTGCTACTCCACCCGACGTTAAACCCCAGTATTCCATCAGGCTTCCCTGACAGTTTACCAGTCCCCTTTCATACTCCAAAGTGAAGAGAGGCACTATAAGATTAATCCTTTACACCGTTTACATCAACATCAATTTTCTCCACACTCTTCTCCATACGTTCCCCTGGGTGCAGACAAGGAGAATTTGTCTAACAATCAAGAGGTTTCTTTTTTAACTGGTGATCGTTTCCCATATTTCCGTTACCTCAATGTGTGATTCTGGGGTGATATTGTAAGGAAAAATTAAATCAACGCGAGCCACTCTTAGGGGTCTGAGGATAAGTGTCCTTCCCAGGACCTTAACACAACAACCCAGCCAGGAATCAAACCAAGACCTTTCGCTAATTATCAACGCTGCGCGCTTGTCATCGACTCGCTCACCTGCAGCCTCCTCTTCTTCGCTCTTGGCCGGCCGTCGTTCTCCTCAGGAACACCCTCCCGGCCATACCCCAGAAACTCCAGCTCAGATTCCACATCTTGTAGTCTCTCTGTTAAACTTTCATTTTCGACCTCTACACAGAGGGATTCAGTTGCTTCTTCCCCAGGCAGGTTGGATAATGACCGATGCAGTGGAGACTTGAGCCCCATTGGCTCTGATGTCGATTTAACAGTCAATGTACGTGAAGTCTCTGTTAATTCACAAACTGTCTCCGTTGTGGAATCTTCTGTTGAGGATTTGTCTCCTTTTTCAAAACTATCACCCTCTTCCATGGGTTCTGTGGGATCACCTTTATCCCCCTCCGAGCTACGCTCTCCATTACCCGCCAAGCTTGTTCCCTGATTGTCGCCTTCTCCACTGATCTCTCTACTTCCAGACTCTTCCTGGTGTGTGATGTTTCTGAAACTCGTATCCTCCGCAAACATTTGTCCGGTGTCCAGATATGACGGGGCATCATGGACTTGTCCATCATCTTGCTCTGTCGCGACGTGTGTCAAAGGGAAAAAATTCCACACACCCAGCTCTCGACGACACAATGAACAAGATATGGTATTCACATCAGGATCACTGGTGATGCTATGAAGGGTAAGTAAAATAAGTTTATGTGTGGGTTAAACGATTCCATATCATTACTGACGTTAGACTAAGAACAGTCTTTCATTATCGGCAAAGTCAAAAAGTGTCAGCGAAAAAAAAAAATTGATGTCAGTGCGCCGCGTGGAACTCTGAGAGTGATACTCATCGTGCGCCTCACTTCCATCTTTTCTTCCAGCGCACAAACATCAATTTTTTTTTCGCACTAATTTTTTTTTTGTTTTTTTACTCGCACGACGGATTTTGCCGAAAAGGAAGAACTGATCGTAGTTTATACTGACGTACACTTGTTTGTTAGATAAGATTTGCAATACTCAAACTTATCAGGTAGAAGCTATCATCTTGATCTAACACCGAATTCTCCAAACTAATTCACTTAGATCTTGGGAGTTAAGGGTTAAGAAAATTAAAACTGAGAGTTCTGCATTGTGCTACTCCGATGATGACTTCAGTTTAGAATGAGGAGATGCCACCTACTTTCACCACCAGTTCTCCTTTTCACTAATACCCTCAACTGAATGATTACACTTCAAGAGAGATGACATATTGTGTGCAATGCAGACCACCACCTAGCCAGCGACCAGGCTCTCATTAAAAGCGCTGCAACACGCGCGTTTCTCCACCCGCGGGAAGATTTGAGACGAATCTCAAATTTCTCGAATCTCTGGACCCATTGCAGATCTCTCGGCCGTACGCGTTGTTCAAGCCCTCGCACTTTCCCGCGGGGCGGAGACACACCCATGCCGAGGCGCTAATTTTTGGGGGCCGCTCGCGGATTAATAACTACCTGCTCCTCCAACCACAAAGTGCTATAATACAAGATGCTTTGGAGGCTTGTTCTAAGTCCAGTTCGTTCCTTGTCCAGCTGATACATCCAGGGTCAACTAAATTCTGAAGTCCTTCTATGTGACCTGGCGTTAGACAATCCTTGGGGAACAAGAAATTACAAAAAATTATTTCACAAGAGTAAAAAAATTAAAGAAGTAGTATGCCAAGACAACATAAGACTTACCTGCTGTGAATGTAAGAATATCATATAATGGAACAACAGATTCATAAATGAAGATGAGAAAGATCTTTGCAGTAATAGACACTACTTTAGGCAGTAATAAGAATAAAGCCTAATAAAAATTCAGGCTTGTACAGGAGTTGAACACATGACCTTGGTGATACTGGTGAAGTGCTCTACCAACTGAGCTAACAAGCTAACTGGGAGCTGATCAACCTGTTGGTTTGTTAGATCAGTTGGTAGAGCATGGCACCAGTATCGTAGAGGTCATGGGTTCAAACTTCTGTACAGGTCTTACTGTCACAGAATTTTATATAACGATGTTATTGTGTAAGGGGTTAAATGAAATGTACTCTTACTCTAAAGGTCTAGTTGTAAATTCTCCCCTCTAGCTGCTACACATTTCCTTGTAAATTTGTTACTAGAATCTAGGGTTAAGTCAAAATAACAACTTCTACTTGATAAGTCTGAGTATTTTCATTACCTTTTGCTTATGGGGAGAAGTTACATGTTTTCAATCACAAAATGCAGTGACTGACCTACTGCTCTCCAAACAATCTGAACACAATATCCAACAAACAGGGAATGAGAGTTGATAAACTTATCAGCTGAAGGGTGACACCTTTATATACCGGTGTTTCCAAATTCTCATTACTAATTTCAGAGAACATGTACAAGAGCTGGAAAGGAGAATAACTAATTCCATCGAGGGAATGAAAAGGTCAAGAGACATTACCATGTCCTTGATGGCTTGCTCATCAACAAGTGGGATCTCGTCAACAAGGGTAATAATGGATTTCCATCTTGCCCTGTAGTCTTCAAGCCATTGTGAATAACTGTATAATGGCAACTTTACAAATGACTCTGTTTGACAAAGAGGAATTGAATAGAATCCTGTTAACCCTCTAAACCTTAAGAGTGACCAGCATCTAGTTTCTCCTTATAATAATACTGTTGAATCAATAATTTATCAGGGCGTGAAATTGCGCCTAATACAGGCGCCAATGCGACTAAATTTTTCACTTTGGCGACCAAATCATGAAAGTTAGTCGCCAAGTTGGCGACTAGAACGTTTCATCATAATCTTACCAAGAAATATAGTGAATTAAAAAGATTTGCAAAGAGAAACCCGCGGCAAACTTCCTCGTTAAGTTTGTTTCCAAAACGTAGCACATGCATCTCGATCGATAACTAGACGCCATCTTGGATTTAGATGAGCCTGAAGGTTGTATATCATCCATCCTAGTGTCCACCTTGTAGCACGTTAAAGATCTTTTCCTTAACTTAATTTTGGAGGGTCTATCTAGAACGCTGACAGCGTAAAGAAAGATTTTGTTTGTCTTTGAAAATGGCGACCAACTTTTTTTGAATTGGCTACCACTTTGAAGAATTTAGGAGCCAAGTGGCTATCAGAAAAAAAAGTTAATTTCACGCCCTGTTTATGATCATGAGAATAAAGGAAATGATCACCAACTACAGAAGCTCTTGATTGTAAAACAAATTCTCCTTTTCAGAACCTTACGAAATGTATAAATAATAGTATAGAGAATATACATACTATTGGTAGGGTGTAAAGTGTTAATAAAGTAAATGGTTTTAACCCATGGTAACGTTAGATTGTGTGGTCTGATTTTTTAGGAGAGGGTAGTCCTGACAGGGACTGTTATGGGTAGTAGAGACTGATGTTTCCACATCCTAGACTATGACGATATTTTTTGCTCAGATTGTCAAAATGTCTGTCACCACAACCGATAACAGTCCTTCCCAGGACTACCTTCACCAGAACAATCAGACTAAATGATCATATGGAATCCTGTTAAATTGACATGTATCCTTCACAGTAAGATGCTCATTTCATTTTTCCTAACAGCAGGTCATAAGTTGCCTGAATCAAAAGCTTACCAAAAGAGGGCTGATTTTAATTTCAATCCTGAGTAGCACATGTAGTTAAATGTAAAACAGAATTCTGACACAACAAGAGATGTAATATTATTATTACAAACCAGGGCAAGGATTATCCGGCCATGGACACAGCTTAGAATGACCACTGACAAGTGCTTCCCTTAGCTGTTCACAGGTCTTGGCATCTAAAATTAAAGGTTAAATTGAGTTAACAGTGAAATGGTTCCATGCCATGGAGACTGCATGCTGATACATTAAACTTTCAGCTTGAATAAGAAAGAGGAGTGTATTTTGCTATTATCAGTTTGAAAGCTGACATTTAATCGTGTAAATGTAAGTCCAGATATATGAGGCTTGGATACCAAGGATATATGTGCACATGTATGTCCTATATCTTCAACCAAAAAAGGTACTATCAGAACATTTGCTTTTAATCCAAGGTCGATTTTTCCGACAGTCTCTGTGCACTCTCTAAAAAAATCCTGTTTGCCATAGCACAACATTTACATTTTTGTAACTAAAGATGGTAAGTACTCAATTTAAAATATTTATTTTAACTCTCTATTTTTACCTCATGGATTGACATTAGCCATACTATGAAGTTTTTGGTATGGACTTAAAAAACCCTTCCTCACTCGCTCCAATCTGATCTGTTAGACAATTAATTTACATCTTAATGTGGATTACATGCATTATCCCCTGCTTCCCCTACTAGGTTTGGTTTTGTCCACAAGGTCGTGCTATTGTCTCACACTCATATATCTGGAGGTGGGACAGAGGTGGAGCCACCATCAAGACCTAAATTTATTATATTTAGTCAAATATCAATATATAAAATACTCACAAATTTCAGAATCCCATGTAGTGGATATGGTAGCATCAAGACATGCCCGGCAGCTAACACACTGTAGGATGTCAACTTCACTGTTTTCCCAGCCATATTGTGCACAGTGGAGAGGTGAAAGTGCAAGAGGTTTGGCAAACCATGTAAATGGCTGCACTTAGTTAAGAAAATAATAATTAAAGCAGTGTTTGGGTAACAGAGGTTTAGGATCTTTGTATAAACAGATATAATGGTGATCAAAAAAGTGCAGGAGAGCAGAAACTTTAGTAAGCATGTCAGTGACTTAGGATGTGCATTCCAACCCTTTACACCCTCAAATCAAAATGCATATTCTCCATTCTGTTCTCTATACATTTCCAAAGATGATGAAGGTGAGAATTTGTTTAACAATCAAGAGTTTCTTCAGTTGGTGATCATTTCATTTAATCTCATGACCTTAATGTTTGAATTCTTGCCACCCAACCTGATTATTGAGTTTCAATCTTTCAGCCGCTGTTATGGTTTTTTAACTACTTATTAAGTTCTTTAACCTTAACCCTAACCTTAAACCTTACCCTAAGCAATTACTTCTACAAAGAGGAAGAAAAAGAAGAAGAAGCCAGCAAGCACCAAAATAATGGAATGGGAAGGTCAAAGTAGTAAGAAAACTGATAAGAAAATTAACCCTCTAACTCTCAAGATCTGGTGCTTAATTCTCCCCTCTAGCTGTTACAAATGTATCTATAAATCAGTTATGAGAATTTGGTGTTAGATCAAAATAACAACTTCTACCTGATAAGTGTGAGTATTCTCATTTCCTGTTTGTTGGACAATGAATGGATATGATGAGGAGAAGTTACATGTTAATCACTGCTAAGAGGTAAAGAGTTAATAGTATACAGTGGTGTATATCAGAAGTATATATGGTTAAAAGATACAGAGAAGGTTTCCACACGATTCCAAAATGCTTCTTTACTTCTTGGCTGACTTCTACAAACTGAGTCCAAAGAGGCATCATCTTGTTCGAGAGTTCTAGAAAAAAAAGTGGTTTACTTTGCTCAACAGCTGTATTCTTAAACAAAATAAGTTCCTCTTACAGTGAAATACAAATTGGCAGTTTTAACACAAAGAGCACACTGTTTAAAATGAATAGAAAGAGTTTGTATCCTCCTCAAACTTTCAATAAAAATAAAAACAAACATAAAAGTAAGGAACCTAACACCTTTACTCACATGATTTCATCAGTAATTCTCCTTACCATCTGCCATACAACTCTTATGAAGTTAGTATAGAGAATTTGGTATTGGATCAACTCCTCATCCCCTCATTAAAAGTTTTCTTTATTGCCATAATTTTTTTTGCTTGATATTGTATTAATATTGTGAGGAGAAACTCCTTTTTTGTCACTCATGGGAGTTACAGGGTTAAGAATTGAATTTATTATACCTGCAAGGTTATCAAAGAAAATAGATTATGAAAGAGAATACAAAAGAAGACCATCGAAACGGATAATATCTGCCTGTTCTTGAGTGTCATTCACGGATGCCAACATTTCTTATCAATATTACTCGTTGTTACTCTAAGATGGAAAATGTCTACATTTGTCAAATTTTCTTTTTGTGCTCAGGTGATCACTGATTAAATCAAGATAGCTTAAAAATTTGGAAACAAGAAAATTTTAATGAAAAGTCTTACAGCTGTTAACAATCGTCCATGATAGGACCAAATGTATAACGAAATGAAGTTTATATCTGTGTTCTGATGGCACACAATGCAGTTAATTTTTAAATTCCAGTAGAGTATCGTTATTTAAAAACAACTTGTCATGACTGTCTCAAACTTCAAACAGATCAAAATTATTTTACGATGATCGATAAAAGCTAGCTGTAAGCTGTGACGCACACCACATAATCATTGATCAAGTGTTCCACGGAAATATTTGGTTAGTGAAGGAAAATCTAAAATCCACACAAAAAAATAGTTAAATCAAATAGATTTGACACGTTTCGGGAACGTTAGATCGCTACAATACGGGCAAACGACCACATCAAAGACAGCGTGAACGCATTTCAAACATTACAGTTGCATGCTGCATTCTTGGAATAACTTGATATCACTAGCGTCAGAACGTCGTTTTCTGTGCAATCCGTTCATCTCAACTAACGGAATGGCTTTTATCGTTTCTCATTATGCATACCTGGCTTTTCCATTTTTGTCCGACGAGTGAAGAAAACTCGACAGCAAGGCACGAACCCTCCGAGGAGTTCCCTCAACAGCTGCCGCCATGTTGTTTTTTTTTCATTTACACTCGTCTCCAGTCTTTCTCCAAACCCAAATGAAACAGTGTTCCCATGAGATATCCCCGGGTTAAGATTAAGCCTTTAAGATGGTGGGGCAAGATCATCCATCAATTCTTGATGAAATGTCAAGGCCATGGCCGAGGTTAAAGTCAGTTGGTTGCAGGGAATTAAACGTTTATAACGAAGATGAAAGGAAGCAAATTATTATTTGTCTGTACCCTTTTTCCCAGCTGAGCCGCTTACTGATGGATGTCTAACCCGCTTAAAAAGGATAATCCTGTTTTTCTCTGCCGCATAGTACATATTTCATCTGTTTCTATTTATTCTGTGGGATGGGGGGCACTAAATCGTGAAAGGATGTATTTTCAGACTTTGGGAGTTAGAAACATTCGTGTATGTTAGTATCTTGGCTATACCTATGCACTGCTTTATATATTATAGTGCTGCGGCTGCGCTGCAGCCACAAGCGATGAAACCCGCGAGATCTAGATTCAAACATGCGAGCGTGTGAGAGGTTGGTTAGGGGTCTGACACTGGTCTCATTTTCGTGCCAGAACCCTTGTGCACTTCTCGCGCGTTTGCGTCGCCGCTGAGTCGAGCTGCTTGTGTCGGAACTACGCAGACCACGTACGAAACGCGGCACCCTTTTCTTGCAAAACAGCCTCAAGAAATCCTAACTAACAGCTGGCGCGTATACAATTTTTTGTTTTTGTTTTACTTGGGCACAAGTACAGTGGTTTTACAGACCGCTCTGTGTTGTTTTTAATCTCTTATCTCTTGTTTACATGAATGAAACAATCCCAATAATTTTATGATGGCATGTTTAGAGGATCAAAGACAGGTTTTGTTCGTTCTCATCTCCTACACCACCAAGTACTTATGACATTCGGGCCACACTGAAATTTGTGGCTGAATCCTCATTAATCTAATTCATACGTATTTCAATTTTTACTTGAACAGAATAGCCCATGATAGTAAGGCGATTATTATTTCTTAATTAAAGACGTTTTACAAAATATCACCAAACATACGTTCAACAACTATTTAGAGCAATCAAAGAAGTTTTTCAAAGGCTTAAATTTACCCTGTTATCATTATTCCCTGTTATCATTATTGCGAAATGTTATCTATGGGAAAGAATACATTTCCTAAACACCCATAAATATTCAAACATAGGTGGCATGAGGTGTAAAAGGTTAGATAAATTCCACTAAACACACAAGTTCAAAACTGAATTGGTCAGAGCCAGTAGGAAGGGAAAACTCTCCTTACAGCATCTTTTGCTACAAACATTTAAGTTATGAAAATGACCACCCACCGAAAGAAGCCCTTGATTTTTGACAAATCCTCCTCGTCATTATCATATAGAATGTACGGAGAACAGTATGGAAAGTAAGCACAATGAAGTTAGGTGCAAAGCCTTAATCCTTGTTGACACAATTGCGAAATGTAAACAACGACACCTAATAACTAAACAACGACAAGTATTGAAACGGCTTGAGGGACTAGTAACTAATTATAGGGGTGAGATTTGCCAGCCAGCGCCTGCGCATAAACTAATGCAGCCCACCTACGAGTGACCAGCTGTTGTTCCCATTAGTGCTTTATTTTTTTATTGTATAAAAAGGAAAAAAACAGGACCACTCAGAAATGATTGCAAATATTACTTTCACAGTAGCCCATCCTTTTCAGACACATAAAAATGTTTAACCCCCTCGGATCCCTAAAGGGTAAAATATGACATTCCAAATAAAACAGATACGTTCAAAAACTATTTGGCACAAGAAACAAGAGATAACGCTATTCGAGATGAACGTTTTTCAAAGGCTAATTTACTTTGACCCGTGTTATCTTTAAAGATAAGATAAGAGAGGAAACATTCACTAAACACCTGTAACTATTCAAACATTTGTACTTAAAAGGTAAAGATTACCAACAATGTTTGGAAAAGTTAAGATTAAATTGGAGCCCCGCAACTCAAGCGTTCAGTTCAGGTAGAGATCGAGAGCGGTGCATCACGGCCATGGCAAGTAAGGGTTTTTTGTTGCTACTATTGGTCTCCGCTATGGTTTCAGCGAGCATGGCTGCTCCGGTAGGTATGAAATCTGTGTAGTAATTCTGGCGTTGCATTTGCATACATTTTAGAGCGCTGCTGATAAAATACCTACGGTATAGTCAGTTCCTCGCCGCATATAAGTTATTAACTGTGGAAACCAAAAGTCTAGTGGGCCAAAAAACACCAACATGCCGATCGGAGTTTCCAGGGGGCTAATGAAGCTACCCTTGAAACAACTTTATAGCGGAAAGAATCCGAAATTTGGCGCAGAATTTTAAGGTTGATCCGTAATCCACCGTATCTCTGAAATCCTAAAATCCGCTCAAATGTTTCGGGAAAAATTCCAAGCCAGCCAGCTTTTTTGATGGCCAAATCTGCCAATTTACGTTTGCAATCATTTATGTTTGCTATCATGTTTGCCCCCTCTTTTGAAAAAAAATTCAAGTGCAGATTGTATTTCGGAAGTATGACTTTAAGAACTAAACGCAATCATATCACTTCACAAGTATATTTCCCTTCCTTCCAGGACAAAGGTCGTGTCTGTTTGGGGGCCCACCACCCATGTAATCGTCTGCGCCAACGGCCAGGCCAACCTACAAAATGCTGCAGTGGACATTGTGATTGCCTCGATCTCGGGCGGTAAACAAGTTTTGAATTGTCTTATTTATTTTTACTCAGCCGAAACCTCTAATAGAGCGCGTTTTTAGCCGAGGACACAGACGGGACGTAGGAATGGTTGGGTAGATTCAGTTTGAACACGAAGCGTGCGACCCCGATCCACGTGTGCTCCTCGCGTCCCCCACGCGTGTTTGTCTGTCTTTTTTTTTTTTTTTTCACTCAGCCGAAACCGCTGATAGAGCGCGTATTTAGCTAAGGAAACAAAGGGGGGGGGGGGTAGGAGTGGTTAGGTAGATTCAGTTTGAGTATCACCGAGGGAGGGCGTTCCGAGTATTTTGGTTGTATCACAATAAAATTTACCTGATACCCTTATAGGGCTTCTCGGTATTCCATCGGCAGCAAATTTTCTAGCGTCCCCCTCTATAACCGAAAACCACGTGATCCTTTCAAAATCCTCCGACCACCCCTCTCCCCCTGACGACAAATAATGATTGATCCCCAAGGGTTTCTCCTTAGTTACCAAAGAATTTTGCTCTTGTTAACCCTGCTTTTCTGTGTGCTCGTCGCTACCAAATGGTTGCTTGGAAAAGGCTACTGTCTCCCTTGTGCACGATCGTTGGGGGGGGGGGGGGGCTGGACTCAAGGAGAGAAATCAGACGGTAAGGTTTCATTCAAGCAGTCGTTCTCCCGCACCCGCTCGCTCATTCCTCAATCGAAAGATTGGATAGGACACCCTTATGATCAATCAACTGATCCTCGCGTGTATGATGTGGTTTAAAAACCTTAGGAAGACGTGCGCGTGCGTTCTCAGAGTAGCTGCTTCACTACCTCGTACCCAAACTCCTTCTGCTGAGTTGTGCAAGGGAGGAAGAAGGGAAGGCGACTTACATTTTTCGTCACCAGTCGCTCACATAATTTGTCCTCGTTCGTCCTCGTTTTCGATCCATTTCGTTCTAGCTCATTTCAAGCGTCCTAATTGGAATTATAAACATTTGTTTTGCAGTAGTTGCTTATGTAAGTAGCATGTACAACTATAAAGCTGGACACAACGACTGAAGATGAAAAAAGGACAAGAACACGGCCGTCAGCTTGAGCAAGAGTTTTCATAGCCCTCAGAATTTGATTTATCATACTGGGACTTTAGACTGGGAAAACATCAATGTCATTTAGTTTTTAAAAAGCTGTGCATTAAAAGAAATTTAAATGAAAAGATGCGTCATTTATTAGTTCAATCCGCCCTAACTACCTAAACGTATTAAGTGATAAAGGCTTTTTTCCAAGGAAGACCTAAGCTCAATACCTAATAGTCGGTCGCCAAGGGTTTTCTCCGCCTTGGCTCTGATGCGCACTGGCGCACAAATCGTCAGCGGTAGTATATAAAGGGGGTAAGTAAAGTTTCTAAAGAAAGTGTGGTGTTGCATCGGTGGGAGAGTAAGGCAGGTAATTTAGTAGAAAAGGTTGTGGTTATTCATCGTGGTGACTAGCAATGAAAGCTAAGTTCTTCGTTTGTCTCACGATATAGTCACGTGTGATGTAAATCGCGACGTTTCGACTGCATACTGCTAGTCTTCTTCAGGCGATGAGGTCGACTGGTCATGCGTGATCTTATAAAGTATGATGCTCTGCTGTGATTCTTTGATTTCCTGCGAAAACACGCTGACCTTCGCATAGCACCCCAAAAAAACTGACGGCCAAAGGCGAAGGCTTTCCTTCTCTGCATGTAACGTAAACAATAGAGGACCACAGCTCTCTTATGATTGGCTACTATGTAAACACCCGCGAAAAACCCCGTGGGAGATGCTTCTAAAAATAAAAAGATACGGGACAGGGTTGACTCAGAGGGTAAGTATGGAAGATGGATGCTCCGGGCAATGAGCTCCTGGTACAAGCTAGCTCTACCCACGGGGTACTTGAGTAAATTTTTGCTGAGTTTGTGCCGCTGGCCCCTCAGAACTTCTACCCTAAATAGTCTATTCCTTGATCAATGAAAGACCCTATATTAGTCTCCTTTGGTAATACGATAACAACTTTTTAACCGCGAGTCCGCATATTTTTAAATTCTTACTTACTAGAATTTTCTTACCCCCAAAATCTGGAAAATATGCGACTCCATTTTAGTAATTTCATTGAAAATACAAGGCCATCATAGTCAATCCAGAAGTGGAAATGCGACCTCATCCAGTCTTACTGAGACACGTTTCCATTAGCCTATCACTAGCAACCCCTCCCTACTCCCCCGAGGGCCCGACCTTATTCAGTCCATAGGTACAAATTAAATTATTGTTCCGAGAGATCATACGCTACCGCTGGTAATTTAGTGTTAACAACTGAATTGAAAACGTAAATTGGCCACCGTAAAGGCTAAAAAAGCTGACATTTCGAGCGTTTCAGTCTTCTATTGTTTATGTCACATGCAGAGAAGGAAAGCCTTTCGTCTTTGACCGTCATTTTTTTTGGGGCCGGCTATGCGAACGTCAGCGTGTTTTGGCAGGAAATTAAAGAACCCCCCCCCCCCCACATATCTCAGTTCTAAAAATAAAAAGATACAACTGGCATGGAGGCTCCGGGTAATGGGTTCCTGCTTATACCGTTCTTCACTGAGATTATTTTTCGTTTTTCTGAAGCTAGAATTGAGGGAAAACTCGACAGAAATGGTCGGTTCAATCCGTCTTTGAATTTTTTGGCTTGTTTAGTTTTATTTTCCTGAATCTCGCCTTATCTCTCAAATAGAACTGGTATTTGAATTAGTCACTTTATTTGTAAGGGAGCTGGAGAAGGGTTTTGTACAAGATTTCTTTCTAGGGTAGTGTTGGGTAATTTAAAAAAAAAAAAAAAAAGACAGGCTGGGTTACTAAGGCAAACATACGTCGAAGCCCGCTTACAGAGATCAGTGACGATCATCATGGGTTAAAAATGTGATGTACTTTGAATTTGTTAATTACGATCCTCGAATGATATCGATTACGGATCTTCCAGACACTTATGAATTCACTATCTGTAACTGGCCTCTTCCAATATTGTGTTAATTTAGAGATTGAAACCAAAGAAACGTCCGTTAGGAAAAGAGTAAAGTCGAAATTTTTATCCAAAGGTGACGACGTCGGCAAACAGACTACAGGAATGGTTCCGAAAATCGCTGTCGTTTCGTACGACGAAGAGGACTTGAGCGATCGTGAAAATGGAGAGTCACATCACTTGTTGAACGAATGGACCGAAAGCAGGGAAGATGAGTCATTCGAAAATAAACGTTTAGGCAAACGGAATGGTGATATTTCATCGTCATCACACGAACATTTGAATGGAGATATTTCTTACGAAAATTCCGATCAACGGATTCCGTTGTTTCAGGAAGAAGGAATAGATGAATTTAAAACTGATATAGTGGGATCTAGCGATACAAATGTAGAGGAAGGATCTTTTACCATTGGACTTCAAGTCTTTTTTCCTTTTCTGATCGCGGGATTTGGAACTGTTTCAGCTGGAATACTACTCGATGTTGTTCAGGTAAGGTATTATTCCGTTTCTTCGACAACAATGATAACGATGACTTTCTTTCACTAATTGAGTGAATTTGGTTAAACGGAATAAGGTGGCTAATTATTTTTGAAAAGGTTATAGGTAGAAACCTTCGTATTCTGTGGTAACTAATCGGTTAAAATTACGCTATCGTTGGTTAAAATATTATTTTATCTTTTGCTGTTGATCTGTTGATATATGATAATGAGATTGAATGAAAGGAACGTGATATTTAAACCTATGGTCAAAGTTAACGGCAGCGTATCCACACAAGGGAAATCTCCTTTTTTATAGAATGGTACCTGCCTAGATAACACTTCAACCCCCCAAGAGTGAGAGGCATCTAATTTCCCTCAACGTTATTGCCCCTGAATCAAACATTGTGGTCACGAGAATGAAGGAAGTGATCGCAAACTCAAGAAACACTTGATTGTTACACAGTCTCCCTTTAAGCTCCTTGAGGAGTTTACAGATAACAGTCTGGGGAATATACATAGTGATGTTAGGGTGTAAAGGGTTAACCATTTAACTCCCAGATCAAATTTGTAATTCTCCTCACTGTCAACTATACAATTTTTATAATGTTACTTCTGAGAATGTAGTAGTGGATCAACTAATTATCCCCAAATTTGTATTTTTCTTTATTCTCATCACTTATCTGACTGATATTGTATTGTTACTGTTAGGAGAAATTCTGTCTTGGTCACACATGGGAGTTAAAGCGTTAATCAATTTTATGAATTCTCATCTTGCCTCTTCAGTTTATCAGTCAGCTTTCCGAGAACATAAGAATTTTATCAATCACAAATAAGCATTTTTTTTACTGGATTAATTACAATGCAGAATTTTTTTCTTAAGCCCCCTTTTGTTACCTTTTTTCTTTCAGCATTGGCAAGTTTACAAAGACATTTCAGAAATTTTCATTTTGGTTCCTGCTCTTCTTGGATTAAAAGGAAATCTAGAAATGACATTGGCATCAAGGCTTTCAACTGCGGTAAGTAAATGAAAAGATCACAATACAGGTTAGCAACAATGTAAGGTTGATTATTAGTCTGAAGGAGTCAAAAGTGTGTTGGACTCTGGATCAAAAGGTCTGTGATTAAGCCTATTCTTTCTTCATTGAATTTTGTGCTTACTTGAGACACTTAACCCTTTGACTCCCAGAAGTGATAAACATGTAACGTCTCCATATAATATCCCTACATTATCCCACAAACAGGTAATGAGAATACTCAAACTTATCAGGTAGAAATTGTTATCTTGATTTAAAACCAAATTCTTATAACTAATTTGCAAGGAAATATAGTAGCTAGTGGGGAGAATTGACAATCAGATCTTGGGAGTTAAAGGATTAATAGTTCAGATTACTTTATGAACCACAATTTATTTTTTAGGTCACATTTAATGCAATGTTGTTGAGTAAATGTGTTCAAATTTTTTTATTGTCAGAATCTAAGGGATGTTTCAAAAGTTCATTATTTTTTTTGTTTCCAAGGCAAATGTAGGAAGCATGGATTGTGCAAAACGGCAATGGAAATTGATAGGAGGAAACCTTGCATTGATACAGGTTTGTTCATCTTTAAAACAACTCTTGGTACCTAGCCTTTTCTGTTAGTGACCAACTGGAGTTTTCCATACTCTTGATGAAAATATGGCAGTTGGCCCTGATTGAGATATGCAATACCAAGGCAAGTAAGGCCTTGGGATGTGTTTTGAGAGCATGGCTCTTGAAAAGTTATGCGAAATTGTCCATCTACTGTGTTCTACTTCCCTATGAGTTGTACCATCAGAGGGAAGCAAAATCTTCTACCAAAGAGGAGGTTTCAGTTTTTCAGTTTCACTGTTTGTCTCAGAGGAGAAAACAGTTTGGCATTGCTACTTGTAAATGCCTTCAAGAAATGCAACATGCAGCTTGCTTTCTGGTTGAGTTTGTTGTCAAAACATTGCACCATCCCTGCTTGCAAAGGCTGCTCTTGCACAGCCAATCAGCACCCATGTTCACTTCAGTACTTATTTGTTAACTCTTTAAACCCTTAGAGTGACAAGCATCTAATTTCTCCCTACAATATCACCCCTGAATCACATATTAAGGTCATGAGAATAACAGAAATGATCACCAACAAAGGAAACCTTTGATCGGTAAACAAATTCTCCTTGTCAGCACCTTAAGAAATGTATAAAGAACAGTATGGAGAATATGCATACTGATGTTGGAGTGTAAATGGTTTAAAAAGTGATGTGTTTTAATGCTTTAGGTTCAGGCCACTGTAGTAGGAGCATTGGCGGCATTTGCTGCAGTAGTCATGGGATGGATACTTGACGGAGAATTCAACATTCATCATGCCACTCTGCTCTGTGCCAGCAGTTTGGTTACAGCCACATTAGCCAGTTTGATTCTTGGCTCTGTGATGGTTGCAGTTGTTCTCAGCTCCAGAAAATTTAACATTAATCCTGATAATGTAGCAACACCCATCGCAGCTAGTTTGGGAGATCTCATCACACTTGCACTTTTGTCCGCAATTAGTCGATTCCTACATAGTTGTATTGGTAAGTTTTGGTTAAATAGTGATGTGAATTCATTCTATCATTAAATACCCTTTAACTCCCAAGATCTGATTATTAATTCTCCCCTCTAGCTGCTACACATTTTGTTGTAAATAAATGATGAGAATTTAGTGTTGAATCAAGATAACAACTTCGACCTGATAAGCTTGATTATTCTTTTTACCTGTTTGCTGGATAATGGATGGATTTTTTAGGGAGAAGTTACATTTTAATCACCACTGGGAGTTAAAGGCTTAAAACTTGATACACTATAGGTTCTGGTAATAATTTGTAATTTCTAAATATTGACAAGAAAGCTTTCTAGAAATGCATTGATGTTCAAAAGTTTGGAAATAGCCCCTTTTGACAGTGTTTTTTTTTCCAATTTAACCTCAATCAAAATTGCTTGCAACTTCAAAAAAGGGGTTATTCTTTTTAAGGTATTTTTTTTCTTTAAACAGAGTAGAGATGGAAAAAGCAAATTTCTCATTAAACAGAAAAGAAATAGTGAAAATAATTTCATAGATGGAAGAATTTTGCGTGTCTGATTTTCAGTTTGTTTTCAAGTAGACCAAATGATAAGCAATATCTTGACCCTTTTCCCCTCCCAAGATGTCACAAGTAATTCTCCTAAAGTACTGTTTGCCATAAAATTCTTATGATGTTAGTATGGAGAATTTTGTTATTAAATCCACTAATATGGTAATCCTCTTATATTTTTCATTATTTCTTTCTCATCACTTGTCTGTGTGATATTGTATTGAAATTGTAAGGAGAAATTCTGTCTTGGTCACTCATGACTGTTTAAGGATTGAGACAAGTTTTTTTTTTAGAAGTAACTGTGATTTGGATTGAGTTGAAAGCATACTAAAGAACAGCCTTTCATTTCTTAGATTCTGATTCTGTCTGCTTAATAGTGTATTGATATTGTAAGGAGAAATTTTGTCTTGGTCACTCGTGGCGGTTTACTAGTTGAGGCAGGTTTTTTTTACAACTAACTCTGATTCAGATTGATTTTAAAGCTGACTATAGAACGACCTCTCATATCTTAGATTCTGAAGATGGCACCCATCATTGGATAGCACCTGTCATCTGTTTGGGATTCTTCCTCATTCTCCCCCTGTGGGTGTACATCACACATCACAATACCTTCACACATGACGTACTCTACACTGGGTGGACCCCTGTTCTTAGCGCAATGGTCATTAGCAGGTAATGTTATCATGGTAGTTTTTGCCATCTTGCTGGTGAAGGGGGGGGGGGGGGGGAGATTGCCTGCGCCAAACTTTGTCTCTCTGCGCAGAAGAGCTGATCTTCTATGGTACACTTAATTTATGGTTATGCTCTATGACATCCGAGTCGGAATGTCGTATAAGACAGAATAAGAAAATTATACAGAATTAATATTTTACTTTATCGTGTATTTATCTCACCGAGCTGATTTTTTTAACAACATAAAATTTGGGTTTTCTCTTTATGTTTGCAGCTCTGGTGGTCTCATTCTGGACTATGCAGTGGATAAGTACCATGGAATTGCAGTCTTTAGTCCAGTTATGAATGGTAGGTTTCTCGTTCATGACGTACGGACCTTGCTGCGCCCGGTCTGTGCGTCATGACCTCAAGTCAAGTCACCCATCCCAGTGGCCTTTCCACTCAGTTAAGAAATTCATATTAATATACAATTTTCTCGGCCGATGTGATAACTTTTCTATTGGTTTCACGACACTCAGTCGTAAAGCGCTCTATTTTGCATAGAAATCATAATAAGTTATACTATATTTCTAAGGATTGGGTGAATCTTATGTATTCGAACGCTTTCAGTCAACATGTTCAGGTGAGTTGAACAGTCGAATCAAGAGAAGTTCATTGCAACCCTAGTCACGTAAAACCTTGTTAATAATGTACATGAAAAAAATACGCGCTTCTGATTGGCTGAAACGAGAGCAAATTACAAATAGCGTGCGCATACTTCTAAAATTTTGTCGGTTTTGACTTTCTGTGATGTCATTTTATGTTCGTTATTAACAAGCAACAACATGATTTCTCTTTCATCTTATTTGATGTAATAATCACTTGTAAATTTTTAAAGACTACAAATTGCACTTGGCGTAAGGGCAAGTGAAAAATTGCACTCTGTACTTCTGAAATAGAGCTTGTTTTGAATAGTTTAAACGAGAGTGCGCATCGTTTTTTAAGGTGTTGGAGGCAATTTGGTCGCTGTTCAGGCAAGCCGGCTTTCAACTGGTCTGCACCAACTTGGCAAACCTGGTGAGGTACAAGAATCAAGTAAATTCCGTGGCTGCGTTGATACGTTTTTTGGATCAGGTATGCGTGATTCTGCATTAGCGCCTTACACCCTAACATCAGTCGGCATATTTTCCATACTGTTCTCTATACATTACCTAGGGTGCTGACAAGGAGAAGTTGTTAAGCAATCAAGACTTTCTTTAGTTGGTGATCATTTCCTTTATTCTCAAGACCTTAATGTGTGATTCGGGGGTGATATTGTACTTGGAGAGACTGTACGCCAGTCACTCATAGGGAGAAAGAGGGTCCCCTATACTTATTTCATGATATGTGATTGAGCGATTAATTTTTCCTCGTGAATCGTGGTTAAAGATGATAAGATCCGTTTATGTTTGCATGAATGAATTTTTTTTTATTTAAACATGACCTGTGATTTAAGAACTGAATTAAACGTAATTCCTGAACCATTTCGTTTTGCGTGGGGTATAGGGGATCGTCATGTATCAGTTCCCCTAGTGTCCTTGTCAGCTTACCTGGATGTACGAAAGCGTTTTTTTTTCCTTTTTGTTGTTTGAGACTTAGGAATAGAGTCTTTTTATTGGCTCCTTGGAGAACTATGGATAGTCTATCAGATAAAAATTTTCACCAATTTTTTTCCCCATCCTAGGAGTGCACGCTCGGACCACTCGTGTGTTGCTATTCATGGTTATTCCTGGAAATCTGATATTTTTGTACACAATCCGTGTACTACAGGCGGGACATACAACTCTAACGCTAATGTTCACTTCTGGCTATGTACTGGCTGGTCTGATACAGGTATTTGTTAACTAGGAGCTCAGGATTTATCCTTCTTGTCTCGACCATAGATATCTGTATAAGTCACCATGAGAATTGAATCGAAGCTCAAATTTTTTACCGCTAAGCAATAGCGAATCCTATGGCGAGCCAGGTTCATATGTGACGAGCGTCTCGCTTACTGCTTTGATCGACGTGCTTATGAAAACCTTTTCTAGGCGTTCAGTTAAGCCTGGTTTTTACTAGCCCCCCCCTCCCCCCTCTTTTTTTTTTGCTCCGCTACTGCTTTCGCGCCCTTAGCCTCTTTCAGAAACGGAGCGAAATAAGCGAAATAATAAACGGCACGATGCAGCGGCAGAAAGCGACCCGACCCAAACTTCTCTCGTTTTTTTTAAACTCCTCCGCTACTATCGCACTGTTTGCCATCACCCATCGTTTCACTTACTGAAGTGAACGCCTGTAACAAGCTATCATGCCCTTAACTTTTGCGCTGCATTTTATCAACTGAACGATTGAAACAGGCTGTGCGCGTAAGAACACGAATGAGATATTTCTCTGTTTCTTTACCAAGCCCAAAATTTGCAGTATTTTAATTCTATTTTACTTAAGCGTCCATAGCTCTTGAGATTACTGATCTTAGTGAGATGTAACAAGCGAGCCCCATTATTAGAGCTAGACCCCTCGAAACTCTCCCCGTCTCGTCTCAAACCTTCCGCGGGCGAAGAAACGCGCGTCCTACGCCACAAAGGAGAACCAGGTTGCAGGCTAAGCAGTATACTGGACGCGTGTCACATATGAATCAAATATGAACCTGATATTTGAACTTATTATAATGTACCTCGGTTAAGCTTGTGCCCACGAAATTCGAACTGCTAACAGGCTCGAATCATCATGGAAACTCAGATTTACTCATTGCCCTACTCCTCCGTCCCACGAGTTACAAATATTTTCAATAAATCTCTAGAATTACTTGTGCACTGTATTTCAAGGACATTCCCCAACTTCGTTTCGCAGGTCGCCATTCTTCTCCTCACAGCCGATTGGTTGGTTCACTGGATGTGGAAACAAGGCAAAGATCCCGACAACTACAGTATCCCTTACTTAACTGCGCTGGGTGACTTACTCGGCACCGGGCTCCTGGCCGTGTCGTTCCATCTTTTGTGGCTCGTAGGGGACCGCGACGCTGACGTGGGAGATTAGTGGGAACATTCCGTAAATTAATATATAAGTCATATACGCTAAATCAATTATCATATTTAAGGAGAAGGATATAGATTCCACAGGAACCATGTAACTTTTATCGTCGCCGTTACAAAGTACATACGAATTTATGAATCTCAAAGCTTTGCGAGATTCTAAAGGATAATCTAACCTTTCTAAAATTGTCCTGGAATTTGATAGAGATATTACATGAAAGCCGCCATTTTGAATGTTGCTCAGCAGCCTGACCGCTGACTTGTTTTTCTGTTTGAACCATCAAAAGCTACACAAAAATACGTTAGTGACCAAATAGTCTTATTTTTGCGATAACCTAAAAAAATGGCTGCATTTATAATCGATTTTGAAGCACTTTTGAAGAGGATTTTCGAACGGTTAGGTTATGCTTTACAATCACGAAACGCGGAGACGTAAATTATCCGGTGTCTGGAGCATACATCTCCGCTAAAATACATTTTTTCATATGTTTTTGTGTTGATACATTGTGCGTTCATTGACAAATTTTCGTCGTTACGCCCAAAGATAAATTAAGCAAACAAAAGTTTTTTCACTTCACCGAAATGTTGTATTTAACTGAAATAAAGTTATAAATTTCCACCCATCATTTCAAAGAATGAAATTACAAATTTAAATGAAAATTGATATCTATTAAGAGTGCTTTTTATAAGATTCTTTACAATGAGAGGTATTTCTAAAATCTGAGTATTATCTTTCCATTAAAGATGCTGGTAAATAAAACGAATATGTTTTGTAGTTTAATAGCAGTTTATTATATCTGCAAGTACTATAAGTTTAAAACCTTTACCTGTCCTCCAACTGTTAACTGCTGAAATAAAGATATCTCTGAGGAGCAAGGTCATCACGTCAGGATTTTTTTAGGCATTCTGCACTTTCGTTCTTTCTGTGTTGCAACATTATAAAACGTCAGTAGTTATTGAAATTTATTTAGCTTCCGTAACATCACATCGTGCAGGTCAAAAAAATAAAAAAGTAAAAAACCGTGTCGAATTCAAGGAGGGAGGCGCACTCCTAGAGTTCTCTGCGGTGTGGTAACATCGATTCTTTATTTCACTGATTTGTTTTTTCGACTTGCGCAACGGACTTCGCCGAAAAGGAAGAACAACTTGTGTTCTACACATAAACAGTTGCTAGAAGTGTCTCGGGGATATTTTGGCAGAAGTCCAAAAATTCATGAAAGTTCACGTTAAGCTGGTGAAACACACGAACAAAAGAGGGTCACTCTTACAAATTACATACCCATGAGTCACAAAACCTTTAGGTCATGCAGTCTCAGTCACGCATTTCCATAAAATTTTAAGTTCTAAAGGCTAAGTTTAATTATTGTTAAATTTAAGCATCTGCACACTTCTCGACAAAATGCTATCCTCTCCACATGTCGCCACGATCTTCTTGTCGATTGTCAACGCAATGTCACGCGCGCCTGAAACTGTTTTAATTGACGATACTTGAGTTCCGTCGGGGCGAAGAATGCGAATCTCGCGCGGGATCCCGTGGTAAGCCAACAAAGTGTTGTTTGACTTGTCAAGAGCGAGCCTGATTGGATACGTGATATCAATTCCCATGTTGTCTCGTTGGCCCAAATTATGCTTGTCCTCATCGAAGGTCTGCAATAAGGAGCCCTTTTCGTTGAACACCTTGATCGCGGTTTTGTTTTTAGAGCCATCGGAGTCAATAACGTAGAATTTCCCATCAAAGAAAATTGCCTTCCCTGGACTAGCAAGATGTTCTCCACCAAGCTCCATCTCAAGGCTGTATTCCTCTTTGTCATCTGCATTGTAGACTTGAATGCAAGGACGGGTTCCATTGCACGTCACTAAGATACGTTGATTATCATCCACGGATATGTTGCTGAAGCTGATGTCTTCATCATCATCAACCTCCACAAGAGAGCGGATGAATCGGCCGGTGATATCAAACATCTGGATGCTTTGAGGTCCCTCAAAAGGCCCATCGGATACGATGATGTTGTTGTCGGGAAAGAAGAAGACTCCATCGGGACATTCCATGGACCCCTCACCATCCTCGCCAATCTGCAGGTAGCAGTTTTTAAGAAATGAAAACAACTTTATTTATTTTCAAAATGGGGGGAAGGGGGAGGGGTGCGCTGCGCTGATGGGGGGGGGGAGGGGAAAGGGGGAATGGCTTGATCACCGGGATCCGGGGTTCGGGGTTAAGAGTTCCCTTCTAACCCCCATCAGACCTTTTGGGTCTTTTTCTGACACCAAAATCCTAACAGCGGCAGGATCTTATATCACTACCCTATATAAAGTTTTAAAAAATTCATTCGTCTTGAAATATTCCCTTGCTTATCTAGGCTATAGATAAGTTTGGACTCCATCTTTCCCCCGCATCCCCCTCGTGATCACCACATCAAAATTTCCTGGATCTGCCAATGACCGCTATTTGCTGTGTAACATCAATTTGTAACGCGTGACTAACCTGACACAGAAACGACCCCTCCGGATTGAAAAGCCACACGCACTCGTTACCGTAGTCTGTGACAGCAATATGTCCGTTCTTGCCAACAGCTACAGCGCCAGGATTGAACATGCTCTTAAATTGAAGAGGTACATTCAAGGCTCGAATCACCTCAGCTGCCTCGCGGTAGTTCGCGTCAGGAGTGGCTGTTTTGTTGCCAGACGGGGTGATACCGGCCGTGTTAAGCTCACTAAGAAGGGTGGGGGCCTTGCGATTGCCTTGAATGGCCGCTAAACCTTCTTCTTTGATGCTCTGCAAAATTTTCCGACTGGGCGTAAGATCAAGAAGAAAAATGGCTCTCTTCTTCTGTTCGCCCTCTGCCCCATTCATAGACAAGCTTCTTTTCTCTCTAGCCATTGCGTCGTCGATCTGTTTATAAAGCGCCTTTTCCTTTTCATCCAGCAAACTTCTTAGCTTTGCCATCATCTCTGAAAGCTGTTTTTTCATTCTTTCCTCTTGCTCTTGCAAAGGTGGGCCCGAATCTTCGTCAGTATTCCGCGTCTTTTTGCGCTCGGCCTTCTCGGGTTTTTCTTTTCTCGGCTCCCTTGGCTTTCGCTCGCTCCTCGTCTTGTTCTGGCCGCGATGAGCCTCTACGAGCCGCAAAACACGAAAATCTGTCGGCAACATTTTGATTCCTCCCATCGGAAGAGGTAATTCTTGGCCGTCAATGGGACAGTAGATCTTGAGAGCATTTTTCCCGGTCGCAGCATCGCACAGACAATCTTGACAGATCGTGTGCAAGCAAGGAAGTTGTTTGGGTTCATCTTGATATTCCTCATTGCAGACTGGGCATAAGAAACTGTCAGCTGAAGATGAACTACTCGTTCGCGCCTTCTGAAAAAAAGCCATTGCAAATAGAAGCCTTTTTACCCGATTTGTCCGGAATTCACTGTCTCTCGAGGACTCGTACGAAAATAAAATATTTTACCTTGTAAAGTTCAAGTGGGTTGTCGATAATGATAAATATTTGTAATTATCCGGTTCGGTGACAAAACCTTTAGTATCACAATATGTCATCCAATCAAAATGACTGATAGTCTTTCGCTCAAAAGTCAATGGTTTGCATTAATTCCACACTTTCTGTTTTAAAACTGAGGGTGAAAGACTTAAATGTAAAGCCTCCGAGCGCCGTTAAAAGTAACATTTCATTACTCCAGAGTTGTAAGTTTATGCAGTTGTCGACAGGGGTTATAAAACGAACAGAATAATTAACGATTGAATATAATTTAATTGTTTCGACAGTGACTCTGGTGGGTCAGGCAAATGAAAACAAACCTTCGAATGGCACCGCAACAGTTCTTTTGATCGATCATTCGTTCTTCCTTATAATCAATTTCAACTGATTTTAGCTTATGTGCTAACCACAGGGAAACAACAGATACCAGATTGGCTTCACTTTTTGAACAAACTACAACAGATGTGTAATTGCGTTACTGAGGGAGTCTCCTCAATAGACCGTTGAAACACGTATTAAGTTAGTTTGTTTACAGTATAAATTGCACGTAAAATTCCTATTAAGACTTTTCAAGCTTTTTTTTTCTGGTGAGAGCAGAGGATAAAGATATATTCTTGGCGCCAGCTAAGAAAACAAAATTTTCAGCTTGTGGAAAGATTGGAGAGAAGCGACGATGTTCGAAATCTTTTGGTAAAAAATGTTGAGTATTTGATAAGAAGGCAAAGTTGTGGTGAAGATAGGTGGGGGGGTGGGGTGGGTGGGGAATTAAAATCTGTGTGAAACGAGTATTTGTATTTTACGTCACCTTTCAGGACTAACATGTTTAAAAAGGATTGTGCTCTAAAAATACTTCTTCTCGTATAATTATGCTATTGAAGCTGTAGAATGCGAAATATTTACGATATTCTTACGAACACGTGGGATATTCATACAATCAGTAGATCTGGGGCGAGTGTAAGAAGGGAGAGTGAGACTGTCTCGCTTCTCGCGATGCTTCCAAGAGGCTCGCGCGTGTACGGTTAATAATACTAGCCCTTAGTGTATACTGAGCTTCAGGTTTATCATAATCAGTATGGAGTCACACCTTGGCTCACGAACATGTATTAGTTTTCCAGCTGGGCTTTCTCGACAAACAACATTTTACCAGCTGGAAAAGAATTTTATTGCTCGACCAAGGAGGACGAAGTTCGGTTATAATTGGACCTCATGAGAATATCAACTGCTGATATTCTCTCCCTGGACCTCTAACACCTGCATGCCCCCCCGTACCATCAGCCCGAAGGTAAACCAAAAGTGAAGGCTTGGGTTAGTGAGGCCTTCGAGATCTTTTCATCTTCCTTATGATTTCTTACAACGTAATTAACTTCAGGTGAAATGTTGCAACGTCCGACAAATTCCTCGAGAAGTACCCAGAACAGAGCTGCTTTACCCCACCCCTCCCTTCCCCGTCTTCCTCTAACGAGCCCCTCCTACTCCCCTCCCTCTCCCCTCCTTCGGCGATTCACAAGAACGCTTCGTGTGCGCGCTTTAATTGCGCGGTTACCAATTTCCAGATGGGTCAGCATTAGATTCCATCCACCAGAGTTCATATTTGCAATTACTGATATCAGATAATTTAGGTGAGGAAGACATGTTGGGGTTTAAGATGGCGGCGGTTCTCTCCGAAGAATCGCACTTGAAAGATACTGACGAAATACAAGAGAATGGAGATGACGAAGTTGAAGACATACAAGAAGCTGGCGGAGATTCTGTGAGCAAAAAGAGAAAGAAGAAGAAGAAAAAGAAGAAGGGTCAGTTGTGTTAATTACACACGCAGAGAATCGTTGATAATGTGATTACAAAACTGATACAAAAATATCAACTGAAAACAAAATGACATGCGTGTGCCACTCTTATGCCCTGTTCAAACGGTCGTGATAGTTAATGATAGTCAATGATAGTTGCAACTTTCATTCCCTATCGTTGACTATCATGGTTTAGTTCAAACGGCACAATAATTGATGATGGTTGACGAAATCACGCGATGAGATCGCGTATTAGTAAACAAATATGGCGCGCGCTGAGGTCGGCAATTTCGGTGGCATTTGAAATTTTAGTCAAGAAGTTGCGATTTGAAGATAATGAAGCTAAGCAGAAGACGATGAGAATGAAATACGAGATAATCTGCGAAATTTTGATGGCTATTTAAGTCATTTTCAATTTCGGTTTGAGCCCGTTATTGGCAAACGATAATTTTTGCAGGCTCAGCATTGGGCCTGCATGGACATTGGAGTGGTTGGGGGAGGGACTAAGAGTGCCTGTTGTTGCTTGTTGTTGCGTTGGCACCTGGAATAAAAAAGGGCCAGATGGGCCATGTTGAAGACGTGAAAAAGCTGTAGTACGCTTCCTTATTGAGTCACGCTTTATTCACTTGATTTAACGATTTTACCACAACACTTTGGTTAACTCCCACTCACAATTTTCGGCTTATTAAAAAAAACTACACACTGAACACCCTGGTGTAAGCTTGTGGAACAGTACTATACATTGGGTGATAAAACACATGCTGCAAACATGTTTGTTTGGCCATGTAAAGATGAACAAAATCACTTCAAATTATCAATCTAATTAAGAATAAGTAACGTATTGTACAGTTTCCAACAGCTCCCTGACATTCCTAGTAGTGTCATGTTATGGAAACCAGGAGAAGCTCCAGCTAGATTTACTAGTAAGTTTATTAGCTGACTGTACTTTTATACAACAGGAGGTGGTGAACAAAATGGTACAGAACATACTAATGGTGAAGCACTGAATGGAGGGGAAGCAAAAGAATCCTCAGCACCTGCTGCTGAACCAGAAGTAAATGGAGAGCAGGATAATGCAGGTAACTTATCACATTGTACTCCATCTCTCTTGGCTTGAGTGTAATTCTTGTGGTTGTGCTCAAAGTCTTTAATAACCCTTCAACTCCCATGAGTGACCAAAACAGAATTTCTCCTTACAATATCAATACAATATCAACCAGATAAGTAATGAGAATAAAGAAAAAAGGGTTAATTATTACCCTAATTTGAGCCTACGGACCAACTTTTAACATCTGACAGATGAACTTTTACTAACACAGCATCAACTGACACATTTTTGAGCCAAAGAAAAAAAAAAAAGCAATAAATTGCCTCCCCCCCCCAAAATACAACTAGTTGATTATGTTTCTTGTATACACAGATGGTGAAGAATTACAAGATGGAGAGACCAGCAACACAACTTCTACAAAGAAGAAGAAAAAGAAGAAGAAGAAGTCAGCAGGAGCAAAAACAACAGAAGGGGAAGGCCAAAGTAATAAAAAAAAACTATTTATCCCTAACCAGTTATAGTAAACTACTGAGATTTAAGGGAAGAAAACTGACCCCTAAACTCCCAAAATCTAACTGTGAATTCTCCCCTTAGGCTGCTACAAATTTTGTCATTAATTAGTTATGAGAATTTGGTGTTACATCAAGATGACTTCTACCTGATAAGTTAAGTTTTCTCACTACTTGTTTGGTGGATGCTGTATGGAGATTATAGAGAGAAATTAAATATTAAACACTTCTGGGAGGTAAAGGGTTACTGAATTCCATGGAACTTTGATCTGATAAAAGTTAAACTGACTCACAGGAAAATTAATCTGAGTTCTGAAACTTTACCAATAAGTTTATATGACAATTGTCAAAAGATTAATTGGGATTATTTCTGTCTTATTTTTGTTGTAATTGATTGGATTCTAGAGACAACTATCCTGATTCAAGCTCAGGAGTGGTCAGGGTGTTGTGTTCTTTAGGAAAACACTTAACTTTCATAAAGCCTCTGTCCACCTGGGAGTTTTATTGGGTTGAAGCAAAATGTCAGAGAACCCTGAAAAAATGTGGGATGGAGTGAGTGTGGCAGCACAGGGAGCAATAAGCTGATCAGAAAGATAATCATGTAACCTTTCAAAGTAGTTAGTAATGATTTTAATTTTGAATCTTTCCAAATATCAGATGGTACTTCCCCCTCTGCCAGGGAGCAGACTGATCCTCCTACTGTGGCCATATCAGAACTTTTCCCAAATGGCAACTTTCCTGTAGGACAAATAATGCATTATAAGGATGAGTAAGTATAGTGAATTATTTATTGTTATTCTAACTCGATGAAATAAATTTTTCTGTGATCATCAATAAGAAGGGTGTCTAAACAATGGCCAGTAGTGTTTGAGTTGTAAATTTAAATAGGAAAGGGTTATAAACTTGTTTTAAAATACAGCTCTTGTTTTAGCTCCAGTCTTTTGGGATTTAACCCTTTCACTGCCAATATCTCAATATCATTTTTGTTCACTTTGACTTTGATCTAAATTCAAGCAACATCCTCTAGTTGTTGTTTTTTTCTGCTCTTGCACCTTTCTGCTTGACAATGCTTTGATGCGGCAAAGAAAGATTACCTATTGGTCGATGACTCTTGGGAGCCAAAGGGTTACACCCTGATAACTTTTGATCATAGGATGTCTGTGGAATCTTCATCCAAGGGATTGAAGATTTACTGCTTCCATTTCCAATATCATACCACTCAAAATAATAATAATAAAACAGTTTATTCAAATGTCACCACACTTAAGCTACACACTGTATAAGCTAATTGGATGTACTTTCCCTTTGTTCTCCCAAAGTACAAAACTGAAAGAAAAGGAAGCAAGTGAAATTTTTTTGTTACATTTTCAAATTTTTTTGCCCACTAGCAATCTGTGGCGTGAAACAAACGAAGAAAAGAGAGCCCTAGATCGAGCACAAAATGACATATACAGTGATGTGCGACAAGCTGCAGAAGCTCACAGACAGGTAATGAGACCAGACAGTCATTGTAGAGCTTGAGTGTACAAGACTTCTGGTAAAGTAAACTACACATGGCAATGATATTATGCCAATAATACATCATTATTATGATAAGATGAATGCATCTTTTTTTTTTTACAACTGACTGTAACTTATAATCGCATACCATTTTACTGTATACCAGATATCCAGATATATTAGGATGTTTGTATTTAGCATCACTGATCAGTGAAATCTCCAGCTTCCATGCAGAATCCTGCTACTAGATTTTGACAGTGATGGAAACACTGATAAACCTGGCTAAATAATTCCAAACATACAATTTCAACTAGATGTAACTTAATTTATATAAAAACTTCAACTAGAAGTAGGGAAACCAGCATACTTTTTACAGGCATGATCTAGGATCTAAACTGAGGTGGCCAGGGTGAGACTTGATCCTGGTACTGTACTTCCTGATTGTGTGTGTAACACTCCCAGTACCTGATTGTGTTATGCTGTACCTCCTTCTCTTAGTTCCTTGTGCCTCTATTTTTTTTTTCTTTTTTCCTCAGGTCAGAAAGTATGTGCAAGGCTTTATCAAGCCAGGGATGACCATGATTGAGATTTGGTAAGGACAAAAGTTAGAAAATAAAATAAGGAACTGTGGTAGGGAAGGCATGTACACCATTCTGGATCATGTGATCTTAATTTGTTATTGCCTTACAGACTTCATTGAATAGGAGAGACTGCTGGTACATGAAGTCTAGGGAGGATTTCCCATCAGATCTTCAGAGTTTAAGCTTTTGACCCCTAAGGGTGACCAGTGCCTAATTTCTCCAAGTACAATATCACACCTGAATCACGCATTAAGGTCACAAAAATAAAGGAAATGATCACTAACAAAAGAAGTTATTGATTGCTAAACAAATTCTCCTTGCCAGAACCTTAAGAAATGTATAGAGAACAGTATGGAGAATATAGATACTGATGTTAGGGTGTAAAGGGCTGAGGGTTAAAGATTTTGCAGTAGCCATACCTAGAAAAGCATTTATTAGAAAGTGAACAGTCATGTCTCTTAAGAATTTTGCAAGTAGCTTTATATGCTCAGTAATATCTTTTATGGTGCTAGATCTTCCCTTGATTATAACATATTAATTGTTGTACTTTTTTTGGCTGGGCAGGGAATAGAGGAAACGTTGTACTTTCCTGTTTTTGCTCTATTTTAACTACTTGTGGTTTATTTTCCCTTTTTTCCCAGTGAAAAATTGGAGGGAGCTTCTAGAAAACTCATAAATGAAAACAAACTCAAAGCAGGTGAGTGATTTTACTTATTAACTGGTAAATGTTTTATTTTCAATCATTTGGTACATGATTTGAAATGGTAAAACTTATTTACTGCCTGTGTTTTGTGGAGTTACAAACAGTCATTACCGGGGCCAGCCAAAGGCTGGAGCCGGTTATAAAATGCTGTCTGTTCCTTTCGTTTTTTCAATGTCTCGTTTCCAGGGCCCCGCTTTCTGCTGTGACAAAATCGTTGTCATAGTAACTTTGGTATTACAATTTTTTTCTCAAAAGAATATTTGTGATAAAATAGACTTTCATATCGCGCGACAAACTTGGTGATGTAAACAACCCTTATGCATGCTAGTCTAAACGTGGGTTACCAAGGCAAAAGTGGCCCCGGTAAAATTCACAAAGTGATTCTCGTTAATCCTTAACACCCTCAGACTGGTATTCATTCAAAAGTCATGGATTCTCCCCACTGTTCTCTTTACATTCCCTGTGGTACTGACAAGGGGAATATGTTTGACAATCTGGAGCATCTTAAATGGGTGATCGTTTTCTTTATTCTCATGGCCTTTACTTTTGATGTAAGGGTGATGGTGTAAGGAGAACTTAGAAACCAGGAAGTAGGTCACAGGGCCATATTCAGTCTGTGTTTCTCTTAAGTTTTTTTTATGAGGGCCCCATTGAACAATCCCCACTGAAAACTGCTGTGGTGGCGAGTTGGGCTCCCTTGTTAAATATTATCATCATTATCATCATCATCATCATTATTATTATTATTAATATTATTATTATTAAGTTTAACTGCATCACTGAACAGACATCTCAAAATAGAAGAGCATGTCTTATAATTAAGATCTTTTTTGTTTCTCTAGGTTTGGCTTTTCCCACTGGATGTTCCCTGAATCACTGTGCAGCTCATTACACTCCTAACGCTGGTGACAAGACAGTTCTACAGTATGATGATGTCTGCAAAATTGATTTTGGAACTCATGTGAATGGTAAGGTTAGGGTTGCGTGGGGGCTGGGGAATCTGGGTGCCTCTCTCCTTCTCCCATCGGAAGTTAGGGGTTTTTTACTTCTTGCCTGACACCAAAATTATTGTAATGACAGGATGGCATGTTAGTACATATTATGGAGAATTAAAAACTTACTTGTCTTGGAATATTTGGCTTGTTACATGGCTCTTCTGTATAACAAGTTCTCTATTCTGGATCAAAAGTTTTTTCGAGGGCCCAACCCCCGCCCCCCTTTCCTCCTTCTCTCCTTCTCTCCTTCTCTCCTTCTCTCCTTCCCTCCTCCCCTCCCCCCCCTTCTACCTGATAAAAAATTATTGGATCAAAATTTCTTCATTTTTTCTTATTTCATTTTATTAGATTGTTTTGAATGATTAGTTTTTTTTATTCCCTCTTTTCAGGGAGAATCATAGATTCTGCCTTCACTGTATCATTTAACCCCAAATATGACAACCTGCTTGCTGCAGTTAAAGATGCCACAAATACTGGAATAAAGGTGCAGTGTTAAATTCATTGTGTTCTTAATAGTTGTTTGTGTGTTTTTGTTTTGTTTTATTCTTGATGTGAATTCTCTACTAACTTCAGAATTTTGAATATGCTTATAGTCTATACAAGGTATCTCTCCAGATAATAACCAAAAGGGTGACTTTAAAGGAGACTAGTGTGTCTTGAGAAGAAAGAGAGACAATTCTAATAATTAAAACTGAAATTGTCTTTATTTATATACAGGAAGCTGGAATTGATGTGAGGCTTTGTGATGTTGGTGAAGCCATACAAGAAGTGATGGAATCTTATGAAGTTGAACTGAATGGAAAAACTTACCAAGGTGTGACTATTGTATTTTCAAAAAAAAAAAGTATCGTATCCAAAAGATAATTCTAGAGCCCTTTGCTAATTATAAATTGATATGTTTTACTCAACAGTGAGACCAATAAGGAATCTGAATGGTCATTCCATAACACCTTACAGGATCCATGCTGGAAAAACAGTGCCAATAGTTAAAGGTGGAGAAGCTACAAAAATGGAGGTGAATTTGTGTTCATCGCATGATGTTGAAATGTTCTTTACCTTTTTGTGATTGTATTTTAAACTGGAATGTTTTATCTCTCTGCCCGCGTGTTATATTTTTTGGCATTCATGAGAAACTATTGCATTGTTGACCATTTGGCACCATTTTGTGTCCCGATCACATCACTGACATGCAGGCTCTTTCACTTTAGGAGAATGAATTCTTTGCTATTGAAACATTTGGCAGCACAGGGAAGGGTGTGGTTCATGATGACATGGATTGTTCACACTACATGAAGAACTTTGAGGTTGGACATGTTCCTTTGAGGTAAGACTTGAAGCAACAAGGCCGTGGAATGAAAATAAAATAATTTGCTCCCAGAGACATCATAGAGCACAACCCGAACTTGATTTATTGGCATGTGATGCTGGCATCTTATTAAGGCAAGTTCACATTACAAGCTCCCAATGGTTTATCCTACCAGCCATGGTTGATTTTGAGTTGAAGTGAACAGTGGGAGGGTGGGGTGGGGCAGACAAGATTTTTTATTACCCAATCCCCTCCCCCCTCCATCCTCTTTACTGGGCTCTCAGCCCTTCAGTACTAATTAATTTCTCTCTCCAGCTTTCCACTGCTATTAAAAAAAAATTGGCAGCTATAATTATCACCAAGAAAATAATGAGCACTCTCTCACCAAAATCACACCTGCTCTGCAGCCTGTTGACCTATATCTCTTTTTCACAACTTTACATTCCTTAGGTTGCCCAGAGCTAAACAACTTCTGAATGTCATCAACGAAAACTTTGGCACCCTGGCCTTCTGTAGGAGGTGGTTGGATCGGCTGGGACAGGTACTTTCAATGATAGAATAGCATCTCTCTCTTGGCAGGACAATGATTGCATGTGTCAGATTTTATAAAAATTTAGAATGATCATATTATGAAATTTTGCTAATTGTTTCTGTTGCTTTGAGTGGTATCCTCTATAAAATGACAGCCTCTGCTACCAAAAACTATCAGGAAAAAGGCACACAAAAATGTGTCTCTCTCATTGGTTGAGTTCACTGCACCCTTTTGCTGATTGGTCTGAACTCTTTGCACATGACTTTGAACTTGGCAGATAAACAACCAATCAGGGACTGTTTCACTAAAGTCTTAAATCTTACTATTTTACTGCCCAAAAGGACTGACTAAACAACAGGATCAAACAAGAAAGCCTTCCTTATACTCTTGCCTTCTTGTTTTAAGTCTTTCATTGGATCTTTTTTTTGTAGCTTTTCATTGCACTGCAATCCACTTGTGGCAGAATGAGGACAATTTGCATAATCCCCTAAAACTAAAACCTGCTTACAGCTAGTACATGCCTGCCAAATTACTGTGCTCTTAAAGAATATTTTCTACCTTGCAGACAAAGTATCTTATGGCTCTGAAGAGCCTGTGCAATGCAGGAGTGGTTGATCCCTGCCCACCCCAGTGTGACATCAAGGGTTGTTACACCGCTCAGTTTGAGCACACAATACTGTTGAGGCCAACAGTGAAAGAAGTGATCAGCCGAGGAGATGATTACTAGGAATTTTGTTTTAAACCCTTTCACTTTCAAGATCTAAATATAACTTCTCAGCACTGTTGGCTACACATTCTTAGTAAGTAAGTAGTGAGGATCTGGTTTTTAATCAAGTAGTATCCGCTTGTTGATAATTTTCTTTCTTCTCATCACAACTGTTCTCAGAAGTGTCTTGCACTTGTAAGGAGAATTTCTTTTTTGGTCACCACTGGGAGTGAAAGGGTTAATCCTATCTTAACTAACTTAAATACTTAAATTAAAGTAAGAAAACCAAAATTAATTTGCAACATCCTGGGAAGCAAGCAGACCATTTGGTCAGGAGAGGGGCTAGGAAAGTGCATTGGGTCTATTTAGCCTGTTCCATGCATTCAGCAAGAAAAATGGTCAGAAATATATAATGGCACAATGATAATGGTAAGGCAAAAAGGGAGATTTGGGTTGGGTCATATTTATTATGTGCCTTTTCCAAACCTCTCGCTTTTTTTTTACGCCTCTGGTACTATCACATTTACTCTTGGACTTCATTTTACTAACTCAGTCTTATTCAGTGATGTCTGAAACTGGGACTGCAGCTAGGATCAATCAGAAACTATATATAATAATAATAATAATAATAATAATAACTTTATTTAAGTGTCAGTGTATTTTAGCACTGCTGTGCTAATTGGGGACACTGTAAATAAGGAAACAAATATTGTAAATGAACAGAAACTCGTTAAAACCCCACCTGGTAGGAGGCAGATCAGTTGGCTATTTACAAAGCGTGCAGGAGTTGAATTCGGGGCCACTGAAGACAAATCCATCCAGTGGCAGTGAGGAGGACTTGAACCCGGGACCTCTGGCTTACAAGTGCAGCGCCCTAACCACTAGGCCATGCTCGCCTCCTTAAACTAGAAACTAGAAACTAGAAAACTAGCTTTTATTTTCATTAGAATAAAAAATGTAATAGTTATGGCTGAAAAACCTAGAAACTGCTGTTGTTAATGTTCTAAACCAAGGTGGAATGATATGCTCAAGAAACAAAAAGGGAAAACCAAAACAGAAAAACTGAATTATCCTGTAATACCTCTTACTGATGCAGTACTGTAGAGGGTTTCTTAAGAAACTTTCCCCCCTTAATAGTATCAATGGTTTAGTTAATATATACTTGAGATTTAATATTCAGAGAGAGCAGTCTGACATTTACATACTTTTTAGGAAAACTTTGAGAGTAAATTTTAACAGGTAAAAGCATCCTTTGCATTTGATTAAAAATGTAAACATGGTAATTAACAGAATTTGCAATAAATGTGTTACTTATTTTACACAAGCGAAGAGTGTGCTTATAAATTTAATTCTGTGTTGGGAGAGTTTTATAGTGTTTTTGTGCTTTCACTAGTTTCTGATTACCTTCTTTTTTGAACACAATGAGAATGAATTACTGCGGTAGCTTTGTTTTTCTTACATTAAATTATCAGTTGTAATGAAGGATTAGATGACATATTGCTAAGAAACTAGCTAGACAACCTGCTGGCATACAGTCAGTATGCATATTCTCCAAACTGTTCTCTATGCATTTTATAAGATTCTGACGTGGAGAATTTGTGGCAGTCAAAGAGTCTTGTCCACGGTCATTTTCTTCATTCTCTTGACTTTAATGTTTGATTCAGGTGTGATGCTGTAAGGTGAAATTAAATGCATCACTTTTTGGGGTTAAAGAAGTTAATTAAATAGAGTTGTAAAGGCTCATCGGCACAGCCCCTTTTATAGCTGCTCCATAAAAGGATCAGAACTCAGTTCCTATCGGTTTACTGCAAAACAACCAACTTGGGTTCCTTGTGTGCTGATTTATTTCTTGTAAACTTTTTTGTAAACTTCTTTAAATGCAACTTTCTTTGGGGTTTTAATTGACGATCATGCATGTGTTGCTTTTACCTGACTTTCGACTACAGATAAATCACTGCCAATTACACTATAAAGGTTGAGTCTTCCATTCTTCCCATATCACTGAAAAGACCACTCCCACAGCATTTCTGCTATCTCCTTGGGTGTGTTCATGAAAAAGATTAAGTTTCTTTAGTTCCCAATAAAATTTATACATTGGTCACTTGGGCAGAAAAGACCATTGCTTCTGTATATTTATGTAGTTTCCCTTTGCAACACTTACCAGTTTTCCATCACAACACTTCTCACAACCTAAGCTAAACCCCTGTTTCAAAAAAACTAATCAGTCACATCTGCTATATTGGTCAAATCACCACCACAAAATTTGCTGGTCTGGGGTTCAATTCCTTCTAGCTAAGTTGGATTTTTTTCCTTCATCCTTTACAAAGTCATCATCAGAGTCAAGTGATTAGTTGTTGTCAGTCAAATTTTCTAAGTCTGGTTTGTTTAAACTGATTGGTCAGTTTTGCAGTGACGATATTGGCTGCAATGTTTATGGTAAAAAACAGATTGTGAGCAGAATTTACTAACAAAGCAAGAAAGGGGTGAATATATAATGGTTTATTTATTTTCAAAGTGATAGCCATACATAAATGATTACATGATACATTATTGCAGATAGGAGCAACATTTTGTTGTTCAGTACTGTAAGGACAACTGGCTTCTTCAGTCAAACTTTCCCTCAAAAATATTTTAAACAGCAGTGCGAGGTAAAGCTAGAAGCACCAGTTGAAAAACAATCAAATGCATTGTTAACAAGCATTCGATCCTTCTACTCCTGAACCAATTAAAAATATTATTTTCCCTTAGTACTGGAAAACAACTGATAAGAGAAAACATTGTTTTCAAAGCAATGACACCAAATTTTTTGGAGCTGTTCAACCTTTAACTCCCAGGAGTGACCAAGACAGAATTTCTCCTTACAATATCAAACAGACAAGTGATGAGATCAAAGAAAGATATATATTAGGGGATTATTGGTTGATCCCATACCAAATGCTCTGAACTAACATCACAAGATTTATATGGCAGACAGTAAGGAGAATTACTAAAGAGATCTTGGGAGTTAGAGGGTTAACAAAGAAATGTATTCATAGCAGCTGAAAGAATCTAATACCTGCTTTTTTAACAATTGGTTCATACGTCAGCGTGCGTTCATCGAGATATGAAACACCCAGGAAGTTTGGAGAGTACGAAAGATGTGAAGGAGTTGCTGGAGGCGTAGCTGAGAGCAACTCTAGCTTCTCAAGTGTTCTCCAAACTTCCCAAGTGCTTCATATCTCAATGAATGCACAGCTGATGTATGAACCAATTCTTTTATAACATTTTCAACCCGAAGGAAATTTTTTTTTCTTGAGGGATTGTTTGCTGACATCATGAGCGGGCACAATAGGAGTATGAAGCATGCTCGCACAATTTGATTTGATTACACAAATTTACTAGCTATGTTATAATAGTAGTTGACAGGTTTAGTCTTCTGAATCCTTCACATTCATTACACTTGCATGTAAACAGAGTATATTTAATATATGTTATGATCTTAAGATGTTGAATTGCAAATGCTCTCCAAGACAGACAGTCTTCCTTCAACTAACAACAGCTTTAACTTTCAGAAGTGATTGGCATGTAAGTTCTCTCTAAAGTATCCCTACATTACCCTGAAAACAGGTAATGAGAATATTCAAACTTATCAGGTATAACTTTTTATCTTGATCTAACAACTAATTCTTGAAACTGATTTAGAAGGAAATATATTGCAGCTAGAGGGGAACTTACAATTGAATCTTGAGAGCTTAAGAGTTAACAAACTTAGTCAAAGTTGAACTGCTGTATCTGAAAATTGTTGTGGTGATCAGCCTAATTTATGAGTATTTTTTATGCTTTCCAAGGCTGTCCATTCACAGAGATGTTAGCTGAACCTATTTTCAACTAAATTATGTTCCTGGACGTCTCTTTAAGCCATACTCTGTATAAACTTGCCCTATCACAATACTGCCCAGACATATAGCTGACATTACACTCCCCCCTGGACATAGATGTTGGTGTTCTTCACAAACCAGTTTGAATAAAAACCCAGGCAAAGAGTGATACAGGCAACAAGATACACTAGTGAACCACACATGGCATGAAGTTGTTTCAATTGTTTAGGCTTCATCATACTGGCAAGTGGTAGCTTGGAGTACAACACTCCAACACCTTGAAGAGATTGGAGACAGATGAGAATCACAGTGCATAACCCCAGGCATCCATGCCAGCTTTGAAAGTGAAGCTTGTTGTGAATATTTTTGTTATAGTAGATGGCAGCAAAGCCACCCACGGCAGCGACTACAGCTGAGGTTTGAAGTATCCAATGTAGTTTGACCTTAGTGGCACGAGGAGCTGAGGCGATGAGAGAACTTTGAGGTGAAAACATCAGGATCGCTTCAATCATCAGGAAACTGAACTACATTAAAAAAGTCTGCAGTTAGAAAAACTACTCAAGGCTATCTAATGATTCAAGGAAATTTGCCAATGTATGAGCACAATAATTATATTAGAATTTTAATATGATTATTGTATTTCCTTGAATAAGCACCAAGATTCTAATAGGCACCCTCCCTATATAGGCTCCTACCCCCTTGGTCAAATATCAAACAGGCACTCTCTCTCCCCCCCCCTCCCTCACTTTCTTAAGCAGTACGAATACAAGGAAAAACTGTTTCGATTGCCTCATTATTTATAACTTTTCAAGCTTCAACACAGCAGAATCAGCGCTTTTGAGTGCAAATAAGGCAAAATATTTGTTATGAAAATGTCTCTAAGATACCGAGCGAGCTTTCAACTACGGATCAGATTTTACTTACACCCAAGGCCATCAAAGTGGGATGCCACGAAAACAGACCTGAGTAATGAAAAATCACGGATAGATGTACTTGTAACATTAATCAACATATTGTAGCAAAAAATTTTTGTGTTAACTATCAAGTAAGCACAACTGGACGATGGATCATTGAAAGCAACAATGAAGTACTGGTAATGATGAACATATTGTTAGGGATAACTTCGTCTTCATTATGTAACACTGAGCTTTCGCCAAATGAAGCTCTTTAGTTCGTATGTTCTGCCTTCCGAAGGTAGGTCATGTGATACTAGAGCACTGTTTCTTTCAAATTTCCTCTTATTCACGTGCATATATATGTAGGCGTAATTTACAAAATACAAAGAACGAAATTCCCCTTGAGACCTTCGATCAAGAAGAAAACAAAAACATTTAAGCTAAAGAGGTCTAAGAAGTCTTCACGATTAAACAATATTTAACCAAACTTACTTGATCCAGGCTGAGCAAGCCAGATCACTAGCAAAGAGAGTCCTACAGCAACATATGGACCATTTTCAAGAGAAAGCTCCTCTGATCACCGGTGTTTTTGTCAAGCACAGCAACCACTGCCTCGCTCGGGATCATCTGTTCTTTCATTTGGAAATTGGTAACCGCGCAATTTAAGAGCGCACACGAAGCGTTCTTGTGAATCGCAGAAGGAGGGGAGAGGGAGGGGAGTAGGAGGGGCTCGTTAGAGGAAGACGGAGAAGGGAGGGGTGGGGTAAAGCAGCTCTGTTCTGGGTACTTCTCGAGGAATTTGTCGGACGTTGCAACATTTCACCTGAAGTTAATTACGTTGTAAGAAATCATAAGGAAGATGAAAAGATCTCGAAGGCCTCACTAACCCAAGCCTTCACTTTTGGTTTACCTTCGGGCTGATGGTAGGGGGGGCATGCAGGTGTTAGAGGTCCAGGGAGAGAATATCAGCAGTTGATATTCTCATGAGGTCCAATTATACCGAACTTCGTCCTCCTTGGTCGAGCAATAAAATTCCTTTCCAGCTGGTAAAATGTTGTTTGTCGAGAAAGCCCAGCTGGAAAACTAATACATGTTCGTGAGCCAAGGTGTGACTCCATACTGATTATGATAAACCTGAAGCTCAGTATACACTAAGGGCTAGTATTATTAACCGTACGCGCGCGAGCCTCTTGGAAGCATCGCGAGAAGCGAGACAGTCTCACTCTCCCTTCTTACACTCGCCCCAGATATACTGATTGTATGAATATCCCACGTCTTCGTAAGAATATCGTAAATATTTCGCATTCTACAGCTTTAATAGCATAATTATCCGAGCAGAAGTATTTTTAGAGCACAATCCTTTTTAAACATGTTAGTCCTGAAAGGTGACGTAAAATACAAATACTCGTTTCAAACAGATTTTAATTCCCCACCCCACTCCCCCCCCCACCTATCTTCACCATAACTTTGCCTTCTTATCAAATACTCGACATTTTTTACCGAAAGATTTCGAACCATGCATCGTCGCTTCTCTCCAATCTTTCCACAAGCTGAAAATTTTGTTTTCTTAGCAGGCGCCAAGAATATATCTTTACCCTCTGCTCTCACCAGAAAAAAAAAACTTGAAAAGTCTTAATAGGAATTTTACGTGCAATTTATACTGTAAACAAACTAACTTAATACGTGTTTCAACGGTCTATTGAGGAGACTCCCTCAGTAACGCAATTACACATCTGTTGTAGTTTGTTCAAAAAGTGAAGCCAATCTGGTATCTGTTGTTTCCCTGTGGTTAGTACATAAGCCTAAAACCAGTGGAAATTGATTATAAAGAAGAACGAATGATCGATCAAAAGAACTGTTGCGATGCCATTCGAAGGTTTGTTTTCATTTGCCTGACCCACCAGAGTCACTGTCGAAACAATTAAATTATGTTTAATCGTTAATTATTCTGTTCGTTTTATAACCCCTGTCGACAACTGCATAAACTTACCACTCTTATTTTCTGACCATTTTTCTCGCTGAATGCATGGAACAGGCTAAATAGACCCAATGCACTTTCCTAGCCCTCTCCTGACCAAATGGTCTGCTTGCTTCACAGGATGTTGCAAATTAATTTTGGTTTTTCTTAATACTTTAATTTGAGTATTTAAGTTAGTTAAGATAGGATTAACCCGTTCACTCCCAGTGGTGACCAAAAAAGAAATTCTCCTTACAAGTGCAAGACACTTCTGAGCACAGTCTTGATGAGAAGAAAGAAAATTATCAACAAGCAGATACTACTTGATTAAAAACCAGATCCTCACTACTTACTTACTAAGAATGTGTAGCCAACAGTGCTGAGAAGTTATATTTAGATCTTGAAAGTGAAAGGGTTTAAAACAAAACTCCTAGTAATCATCTCCTCGGCTGATCACTTCTTTCACTGTTGGCCTCAACAGTATTGTGTGCTCAAACTGAGCGGTGTAACAACCCTTGATGTCACAGAGGGGTGGGTAGGGATCAACCACTCCTGCATCGCACAGGCTCTTCAGAGCTATAAGATACTTTGTCTGCAAGGTAGAAAATATTCTTAGAGCACAGTAATTTGGCAGGCATGTACTAGCTGTAAGCAGGTTTTAGTTTTAGGGGATTACGCAAATTGTCCTCATTCTGCCACAAGTGGATTGCAGAGCAATGAAAAGCTACAAAAAAAAGATCCAATGAAAGACTTAAAACAAGAAGGCAAGAGTATAAGGAAGGCTTTCTTGTTTGATCCTGTTGTTTAGTCAGTCCTTTTGGGCAGTAAAGTAGTAGGATTTAAGACTTTTAGTGAAACAGTCCCTGATTGGTTGTTTATCTGCCAAGTTCAAAGTCATGTGCAAAGAGTTCAGACCAATCAGCAAAAGGGCGCAGTGAACTCAACCAATGAGAGAGACACATTTTTGTGTGCCTTTTTCCTGATAGTTTTTGGTAGCAGAGGCTGTCATTTTAAAGAGGATACCACTCAAAGCAACAGAAGCAATTAGTAAAATTTCATAATATGATCATTCTAAATTTTTATAAACTGACACATGCAATTATTGTCCTGCAAAGATAGAGATGCTATTCTATCATTGAAAGTACCTGTCCCAGCCGATCCAACCACCTCCTACAGAAGGCCAGGGTGCCAAAGTTTTCGTTGATGACATTCAGAAGTTGTTTAGCTCTGGGCAACCTAAGGAATGTAAGTCATGAAAAAGAGATATAGGCCAGGATTTTGTCGAGAGTATTTTCTTGGTGATAATTATAGCTGCCACTTTTTTTTGTAGCAGTGGAAAGCTGGAGAGAGAAATTAATTAGTACTCAAGGGCTGAGAGCCCAGTAAAGAGGATGGAGGGGAGGGGATTGGGTAATAAAATCTTGTCTGCCCCACCCCACCCTCCCACTGTTCACTTCAACTCAAAATCAACCATGGCTGGTAGGATAAACCATTGGGAGCTTGTAATGTGACCTTGCCTTAATCCGATGCCAGCATCACATGCCAATAAATCAAGTTCAGGTTGTGCTCTATGATGTCTCTGGGAGCAAATTATTTTTATTTTTTCATTCCATGGCCTTGTTGCTTCAAGTCTACCTCAAAGGAACATGTCCAACCTCAAAGTTTCTTCATGTAATGTGAACAATCCATGTCATCATGAACCACACCCTTCCCTGTGCTGCCAAATGTTTCAATAGCAAAGAATTCATTCTCCTAAAGTGAAAGAGCCTGCATGTCAGTGATGTGATCAGGACACAAAATGGTGCCAAATGGTCAACAATGCAATAGTTTCTCATGAATGCCAAAAAACATAACACGCGGGCAGAGAGATAAAACATTCCAGTTTAAAATACAATCACAAAAAGGTAAAGAACATTTCAACATCATGCGATGAACACAAATTCACCTCCATTTTTGTAGCTTCTCCACCTTTAACTATTGGCACTGTTTTTCCAGCATGGATTCTGTACGGTGCTACGGAATGACCATTCAGATTCCTTATTGGTCTCACTGTTGAGTAAAACATATCAATTTATAATTAGCAAAGGGCTCTAGAATTATCTTTTGGATACGATACTTTTTTTTTTTTTTAAATACAATAGTCACACCTCGGTAAGTTTTTCCATCCAGTTCAACTTCGTAAGATTCCATCACTTCTTGTATTGCTTCACCAACATCACAAAGCCTCACATCAATTCCAGCTTCCTGTATATAAATAAAGACAATTTCAGTTTTAATTATTAGAATTGTCTCTCTTTTCTTCTCAAGACACACTAGTCTCCTTCAAAGTCACCCTTTTGGTTATTATCTGGAGAGATACCTTGTATAGACTATAAGCATATTCAAAATTCTGAAGCTAGTAGAGAATACACATCAAGAATAAAAGAAAACAAAAACACACAAACAACTATTAAGAACACAATGAATTTAACACTGCACCTTTATTCCAGTATTTGTGGCATCTTTAACTGCAGCAAGCAGGTTGTCATATTTGGGGTTAAATGATACAGTGAAGGCACAATCTATGATTCTCCCTGAAAAGAGGGAATAAAAAAAAAACTAATCATTCAAAACAATGTAATAAAATGAAATAAGAAAAAATGAACACATTTTGATCCAAAAAATTTTTTATCAGGTAGAAGGTGGGGGGGGGGAGGGGAGGAGGGAAGGAGATAAGGAGGAAAGGGGGGGGGGGGTTGGGCCCTTGAAAAATTTTTGATCCAGAATAGAGAACTTGTTATACAGAAGAGCCATGTAACAAGCCAAATATTCCAAGACAAGTAAGTTTTTAATTCTCCATAATATGTACTAACATGCCATCCTGTCATTACAATAATTTTGGTGTCAGGCAAGAAGTAAAAAACCCCTAACTTCCGATGGGAGAAGGAGAGAGGCACCCAGATTCCCCAGCCCCCACGCAACCCTAACCTTACCATTCACATGAGTTCCAAAATCAATTTTGCAGACATCATCATACTGTAGAACTGTCTTGTCACCAGCGTTAGGAGTGTAATGAGCTGCACAGTGATTCAGGGAACATCCAGTGGGAAAAGCCAAACCTAGAGAAACAAAAAAGATCTTAATTGTAAGACACACTCTTCTATTTTGAGATGTCTGTTCAGTGATGCAGTGAAACTTAATAATAATAATATTAATAATAATAATGATGATGATGATGATGATGATGATGATAATGATGATAATATTTAACGAGGGAGCCCAACTCGCCACCACAGCAGTTTTTAGCGAGGATTGTTCAATGGGGCCCCTATAAAAAAAACTTAAGAGAAACAGACTGAATATGGCCCTGTGACTTTTTTGACACAGCATCACCTACTTCCTGGTTTCTAAGTTCTCCTTACACCATCACCATTACATCAAAAGTAAAGGCCATGAGAATAAAGAAAACGATCAGCCATTTAAGATGCTCCAGATTGTCAAACATATTCCCCTTGTCAGTACCACAGGGAATGTAAAGAGAACGGTGGGGAGAATCTATGACTTTTTAAAGAATACCAGTCTGAGGGTGTTAAGGATTAATGACTGTTTGTAACTCCACAAAACACAGGCAGTAAATAAGTTTTACCATTTCAAATCATGTACCAAATGATTGAAAATAAAACATTTACCAGTCAATAAGTAAAATCACTCACCTGCTTTGAGTTTGTTTTCATTTATGAGTTTTCTAGAAGCTCCCTCCAATTTTTCACTGCGAAAAAGGGAAAATAAACCACAAGTAGTTAAAATAGAACAAAAACAGGAAAGTACAACATTTCCTCTATTCCCTGCCCAGCCAAAAAAAGTACAACAATTAATATGTTATAACCAAGGGAAGATCTAGCACCATAAAAGATATTACTGAGCATATAAAGCTACTTGCAAAATTCTTAAGAGACATGACTGTTCACTTTCTAATCAATGCTTTTCTAGGCATGGCTAGTGCAAAATCTTTAACCCTCAGCCCTTTACACCCTAACATCAGTATCTATATTCTCCATACTGTTCTCTATACATTTCTTAAGGTTCTGGCAAGGAGAATTTGTTTAGCAATCAACAACTTCTTTTGTTAGTGATCATTTCCTTTATTCTTGTGCCCTTAATGTGTGATTCAGGTGTGATATTGTAAGGAGAAATTAGGCACTGGTCACTCTAAGGGGTCAAAGGCTTAAACTCTGAAGATCTGATGGGAAATCCTCCCTAGACTACATGTACCAGCAGTCTCTCCTATTCAATGAAGTCTGTAAGGTAATGACAAATTAAGATCACATGATCCAGAATGGTGTACATGCCTTCCCTACCACAGTTCCTTATTTTATTTTCTAATTTTTGTCCTTACCAAATCTCAATCATGGTCATTCCTGGCTTGATAAAGCCTTGCACATACTTTCTGACCTGAGGAAAAAAGAAAAAAAAAATAGAGGCATAAGGAACTAAGAGAAGGAGGTACAGCATAACACAATCAGGTACTGGGAGTGTTACACACACAATCAGGAAGTACAGTACCAGGATCAAGTCTCACCCTGGCCACCTCAGTTTAGATCCTAGATCATGCCTGTAAAAAGCATGCTGGTTTCCCTACTTCTAGTTGAAGTTTTTATATAAATTAAGTTACATCTAGTTGAAATTGTATGTTTGGAATTATTTAGCCAGGTTTATCAGTGTTTCCATCACTTTCAAAATCTAGTAGCAGGATTCTGCATGGAAGCTGGAGATTTCGCTGATCAGTGATGCTTTACAAACATCCCAATATATCTGGTATACAGTACAATGATTTGCAATTATATGTTACAGTTAGTTGTAAAAAAAGAAAAAAAAAAAGATGCTTTCATCCTATCATAACAATGATGTATTATTGTCATAATATCATTGCCATGTGTAGTTTACTTTACCAGAAGTCTTGTACACTCAAGCTCTACAATGACTGTCTGGTCTCATTACCTGTCTGTGAGCTTCTGCAGCTTGTCGCACATCGCTGTACGTGTCATTTTGTGCTCGATCTAGGGCTCTCTTTTCTTCGTTTGTTTCACGCCACAGATTGCTAGTGGGCAAGAAAAGTTGAAAATATAACAAAAAATTTCACTTGCTTCCCTTTCTTTCAGTTTTGTACTTTGGGAGAACAAAGGGAAAGTACATCCAATTAGCTTATACAGTGTGTAGCTTAAGTGTGGTGACATTTGAATAAACTATTTTATTATTATTATTTTGAGTGGTATGATATTGGAAATAGAAGCAGTAAATCTTCAATCCCTTGGATGAAGATTCCACAGACATCCTATGATCAAAAGTTATCAGGGTGTAACCCTTTGGCTCCCAAGAGTCATTGACCAATAGGTAATCTTTCTTTGCCGCATCAAAGCATTGTCAAGCAGAAAGGTGCAAGAGCAGAAAAAAAAAAACTAGAGGATGTTGCTTGAATTTAGATCAAAGTCTCAGAGCTGGAATTAACAGGAAAATTGTAACTGAGAGTGAACAAAAATGATATTGAGATATTGGCAGTGAAAGGGTTAAATCCCGAAAGACTGGAGCTAAAACAAGAGCTGTATTTTAAAACAAGTTTATAACCCTTTCCTATTTAAATTTACAACTCAAACACTACTGGTCATTGTTTAGACACCCTTCTTATTGATGATCACAGAAAAATTTATTTCATCGAGTTAGAATAACAATAAATAATTCACTATACTTACTCATCCTTATAATGCATTATTTGTCCCACAGGAAAGTTGCCATTTGGGAAAAGTTCTGATATGGCCACAGTAGGAGGATCAGTCTGCTCCCTGGCAGAGGGGGAAGTACCATCTGATATTTGGAAAGATTCAAAATTAAAATCATTACTACTTTGAAAGGTTACATGATCATCTTTCTGATCAGCTTATTGCTCCCTGTGCTGCCACACTCACTCCATCCCACATTTTTTCAGGGTTCTCTGATGTTTTGCTGCAACCCAATAAAACTCCCAGGTGGACAAAGGCTTTATGAAAGTTAAGTGTTTTTCTAAAGAACATAACACCCTGACCACTCCTGGGCTTGAATCAGGATAGTTGTCTCTAGAATCCAATCAATTACAACAAAAATAAGACAGAAATAATCCCAATAATTATTAATCTTTTGACAATTGTCATATAAACTTATTGGTAAAGTTTCAGAACTCAGATTAATTTTCCTGTGAGTCAGTTTAACTTTTATCAGATCAAAGTTCCATGGAATTGAGTAACCCTTTATCTCCTAGAAGTGTTTAACATTTAATTTCTCTCTATAATCTCCATACAGCATCCACCAAACAAGTAGTGAGAAAACTTAACTTAATATCAGGTAGAAGTCATCTTGATGTAACACCAAATTCTCATAACTAATTAATGACAAAATTTGTAGCAGCTTAAGGGGAGAATTAACAGTTAGATTTTGGGAGTTTAGGGGTCAGTTTTCTTCCCTTAAATCTCAATAGTTTATTATGAACTGGTTAGGGATAATTAGTTTTTTTTAATTACTTTGGTCTTCCCCTTCTGTTGTTTTTGCTCCTGCTGACTTCTTCTTCTTCTTTTTCTTCTTCTTTGTAGAAGTTGTGTTGCTGATCTCTCCATCTTGTAATTCTTCACCATCTGTGTGTACAAGAAATATAAGCAACTGGTTTTATTTATTTTTTTGGGGGGGGGGAAGGCAGTTTTTGCTTTTTTTCTTTGGCTCAAAAATGTGACAGTCAATGCTGTATTAGTAAAAGTTCATCTGTCAGATGTTAAAAGTTGGTCCGTAGGCTCAAATTAGGGTAATAATTAACCCTTTAACTCCCAGATCAAATTTGTCATCCTCCTTATTGTCAACCATACAATTCTTATGATGTAAGTGCAGAGAATTTAGCATTGGATCAACTTATTATCTCCAAATTGATATTTTTCTTTATTCTCATTACTTATCTAGTTGATATTGTATTGATGTTGTAAGGAGAAATTCTGTTTTGGTCACTCATGGGAGTTGAAGGGTTATTAAAGACTTTGAGCACAACCACAAGAATTACACTCAGGCCAAGAGAGATGGAGTACAATGTGATAAGTTACCTGCATTATCCTGCTCCCCATTTGCTTCTGGTTCAGCAGCAGGTGCTGAGGAGTCTTTTGCTTCCCCTCCATTCAGTGCTTCACCATTAGTATGTTCTGTACCATTTTGTTCACCACCTCCTGTTGTATAAAAGTACAGTCAGCTAATAAACTTACTAGTAAATCTAGCTGGAGCTTCTCCTGGTTTCCATAACATGACACCACTAGGAATGTCAAGGAGCTGTTGGAAACTGTACAATACGTTACTTATTCTTAATTAGATTGATAATTTGAAGTGATTTTGTTCATCTTTACATGGCCAAACAAACATGTTTGCAGCATGTGTTTTATCACCCCATGTATAGTACTGTTCCACAAGCTTACAACAAGGTGTTCATTGTGTAGTTTTTTTTTAATAAGCCGAAAATTGTGAGTGGGAGTTAACCAAAGTGTTGTGGTAAAATCGTTAAATCAAGAGAATAAAGCGTGACTCAATAAGGAAGCATGCGACAGCTTTTTCACGTCTTCGACATGGCCCATCTGGCCCTTTTTTATTCCAGGTGCCAACGCAACAACAAGCAACAACAGGCACTCTTAGTCCCTCCCCCAACCACTCCAATGTCCATGCACGCCCAATGCTGGGCCTTCAAAAATTATCGTTTGCCAATAACGGGCTCAAACCGAAATTGAAAATGGTAAAATGACTTAAATAGCCATCAAAATTTCGCAGATTATCTCGTATTTCATTCTCATCGTCTTCTGCTTAGCTTCATTATCTTCAAATCGCAACTTCTTGACTAAAATTTCAAATGCCACCGAAATTGCCGACCTCAGCGCGCGCCATATTTGTTTACTAATACGCGATCTCATCGCGTGATTTCGTCAACCATCATCAATTATTGTGCCGTTTGAACTAAACCATGATAGTCAACGATAGGGAATGAAAGTTGTAACTATCATTGACTATCATTAACTATCACGACCGTTTGAACAGGGCATAAGAGTGGCACACGCATGTCATTTTGTTTTCAGTTGATATTTTTGTATCAGTTTTGTAATCACATTATCAACGATTCTCTGCGTGTGTAATTAACACAACTGACCCTTCTTCTTTTTCTTCTTCTTCTTTTTCTTTTTGCTCACAGAATCTCCGCCAGCTTCTTGTATGTCTTCAACTTCGTCATCTCCATTCTCTTGTATTTCGTCAGTATCTTTCAAGTGCGATTCTTCGGAGAGAACCGCCGCCATCTTAAACCCCCAAAGTGACTGAGTATCCACGTCTTATTCATACTTTGTAGCCAGGCCGAAACCGCCATCTTGGTACTCGAACCAACTCGAACTCAGTCTTTTTTCGAAGATCGTTCTATTTACAACGCTTGGAAGAACATCAACAAAGCATTCCGCAATGGCTTCGATGAACCTTCGTGAGCAAGCGTTACGTTTGATGAGGCTTGTTGCGACAGCATCGTGAGCATCACTTTCGTATTGATAACGTAATGATACGTCTGTAGAATTTTGTTTATCTTGGCGAGAGGTATAGAAAGCCTTCGACTGGACTTAAAATTTGGGATGGGGGTGTGTTTTGCAACACCCTCCCCCCCTAGCATGTGAACAGGCTCTCCGGCTGGAACCTGTTCAAAGGCTACCACCTCAGTGTCTCTGTAATCTAAATTTTCAGAAGGATCGGAAACATTTAATTTTGCTCTATTTTTGCAGATGCAGATGCCCTGCTCACTCTCAAAACTTCTCACCAGGTTTGCAAGCCTATCCTTGGGTCTCTCGGCCTTTATTTTTTTATTTTCAATCTCGCTATGTAATTTCATGTTTAAGGAATGTGAAAGTTCTGCATCAAGAAATTGCCCGATTTACTCATTCTCCCGCTTCCTCTGTGAATTGTTTTGATCCTCTTCCTCCTCCTCTTCTTTTGTCTTTTTTTTGTTTAGTACCAAGACTATCATCTGCGGCAAAAGATCATGTGGAGCCAGAATGTGCTTTTGAGGTTGGCAAAAACCTTACAGTATTTATTGAGCGGTGTATTAGTTTACTTCACTATACTTAAGTGAAACCTTAACAAAATTTTGTAAAATTTTATTTTGTGCCACTTTTTGTGATTGTATGCCCTTTGGGAATATAAGGAGAAGTAGATACCCAATCAAAAGTCACTCAGAGCTTTTATCAGTGCACCTGTTTTGAATAGGTAACAGCAAAACTCCTAGGGAAACCTGAAGAAATGCCTTGAGGCAGGGCAAGGAAGTACTTTCCCATCCATTGCAATATTCCAAGTCATTTCATGCTTTGTAAGCTGTGATAAGTTTTAAATGAGCAGCTACATTAACCCCTCACACCCTTGGATCAGTTTGCATAATCTCCATACTATTTTGCATACATATTTTATGGTACTGACAATAAGAATTTGTTTAACAATGAAGAAATTCTTTAGTTTTTTATAATTTCCTTTATTCTCATCACCCTGTAGGGAGAAATTAATTGCTAGTCACACTCAGATGGCTTGAGAAATGACTTACCTGATTTTTTTTTGTCTTAATTTTTTATATGTTTTTTTTTGTTATATTTCCAGGTGGCAAATTCTAGCATTAGGTATGGAGAAGGAGTTACTAGGGAAGTTGGCATGGTGAGTTTGCTGTTGCTTATTGCAATTACACACCAATACTGTGTTTTTACTGTATGTCCTTTGTTTAAATTATATGTAATTGTTTTATTTTCTAACATGACCCTTTTATGGCTCCCTGAGACACTTGTTTGTAAAGAAAGGCAGACAGATTAAGCTTTGAACTAAGAATAATTATACTGAAATACAGAATTCTTCGGGAGCATGATTGTACTTGATATAACTGCAAAGATATGATTCAATCTGTGTTGTTTTGAACAGGACTTTGAAAACCGTGGGTTGAAGAATGTTTGTGTGATCACAGATCAAAAGGTACAGGAATAGGTTATGCTCAGTATTATTTTTTGTGTAAATAAATTAATCATTACTGTTATAATTTCCTCAAATGTGATTGGTGCATCAGGTATTTTATTCTTCACTAATCATTCTTTACAGTTGTAATCGCACAGTGTAATCAGACAGTTGGCTCTAATTGGACACCTGTAATGGGACAAATGAAGCAGTCAATTGCACTAAGTCCACTCAGTTTAACCCACCAATAACAGTATTGCTCACAATAACCATAGCAACAACCATTTATCCTGAAAACAAACTGGGGAATTGTTAAAATGGAGGACTTTTTTACTATAATCATTGTCTTTACCAGAGATATATTTGTCCCAAATGTATTTGTTGTTTTTGGTCATTGTAATGGTTATAATTAATTTGTAACAGGACTTCACGTCCTCCAACTCTGTTTGTAATCATATTTGTGATTGACAAATCGGACTCCTGCTTTGTAGTTGTCCAATTTTGTTAATCACATGATGATTGCAGACTGAATTGGACTCCACTCAGTCCTATTACTGGTATGTTTTATATTTTGTGTAAGTGAATTAATTAGAATTGATTTCATTAGAAGAGGGTAACTGAACATTAACCAAAGTTTATCATTTGACAATTTTTTATTCAAAATAAGAGATTTGGGAATGAATTTAACCTCCTCACCAAATGACATCAACTGTTTTTATCAAATCAACTGGAGACTTCTAGCAAAATACAAGCAAAACCTGAAGTATATAACTGGGAAAAAAACTATCCATCCAGAGGTTTAGTATGATGTCAATAGATTTTTGTAAATTTTTACATGGTACAATACTTAAAAGCGATTTTGATTACTAAAGTAGAAAAATAGTGTAGTGATCTTGATCAGCAAATGGCTGTGAAAGGGTATTTTTACTTAAATAGAGATAAGAACATGAAGTGAAAATGATTTTAAGAGAGGATATTTTTGTTTAGCTGGTGACTCTGCCTCCTGTCAAGGAAGCCATCAAATCCCTTGAAACCAACAAAATCAAATATGAACTTTTTGACAAAGTTAGAATTGAGCCAACTGACTCCAGGTAAGTGTTCTTTCAGCTAACTATTATAGATAATATTAATAAAAAAAATTCATTGATAATTAGTAACACTTAATCAGTGGACAAGTGTCTGTGAGATAAACTATCCTACAGATTCATTGGAGACCAATTTTGTTCTCTGGTTGATTATTATCAGTATTTCTTGTTTTCCTTTTTTTTCTCCAGTTTCAAGGCTGCCATTGACTTTGCCAGGCAGGGTAATTTCGATTCTTTCCTGGCCATCGGTGGCGGCTCTGTGATTGACACTGCCAAAGCAGCCAACCTTTATCTCTGCCATCCAGAGAATGATTTCCTGGATTTTGTAAATGCACCTGTTGGTAAAGGAATGCCTATTGACAAGCCTTTAAAACCACTTATAGCAAGTGAGTGGACTAAATATGAGTAAGGATGTTATTTATATTTTTTTACTTTTAATTATCTGACTGGATTAAAAATTCTGTACCAGGTCCTGTACATCTAACATTACTCACTTTTAAGCCTACAGAACAAGAAACTTGGCCAATCTTGCCCAGACCTTGAGTCTGCTCACCTGAGAAAAAAAATTTAATAAGGTGGCCTATTCTTTAGGCTTGCTTACTCAAATTTGTGAGCTCAAAACTCCCACAGACTCAGACTTAAACCCTTTTTAAAAATCAATTTTCGGCCGTATACTTTCAGTCAAATCATTGTTTTATGCTATTTTAAAATCCATATGTAAGTCAAGCTAATAGGTTTTTTTTTGAAAAGCAAACCTTCCCTTTTAAATTAATATTTTTTATCTTGGTTTAAAATTAATTGCTGATTAAGGATGTGTGATTTAATCCACAGTCCCAACTACTGCTGGAACAGGTAAATAAATTGGATTATTTTTGAATTGCTGTTGGATTCATAACCAGAAAGTTATATGATTTGCTAATTGGTAGGGGGTTTTGTATTAAATACTACTCCTGGGTGGATCCAAAATTTCAGAGAGGGTTGAGTGCAAAAATTCTGTCAGTGGTGAGATACCTGAAGCCCCCTACCCTTCCAGCCCCTCCCTTACCAACCTCCAGATAGAGCAGTGAATCACATCTATGGAGCTGCCATCATTAGTACCCTGGGGATAATTTTGGGTTTTAAAACTCAAAGGTAAGGCTTTGGAAGGCAGACTTAAACAGCATTGAAATCTCCTTACTCAAGAACTGTTTGAAGGGACATTCATGTGGTGTGATTGTCTGAATGGGAGAAGTCCTGAGAAGGACTGCAGCTGGTAGACGTGACTGATGTTTGGATAACCTGAGTGGAAGTCATCCTTGACTTCTGATGATGACTTCCACACAGGTTGTCAAGCAAACTTCTGTCATAACCATTGACAACAGTCCTTTCCAGGACTCCTCTGACCCGGACGATCAGACGACACAATCAAATGTTACTCCTGGGTTCAAATCATTTTTGTAGTTGAAGACTTTATCTTAAGATCATTCATAGTTGAAGCTTTTTTTAACAAACAGTCTTGTATATCCTCTCTCTTTAACGATACACTTTTGTTAATAACTTGTTATAGGAAGTGAAACGACAGGAGTGGCTATTTTTGACTACGAGCCCATGAATGCAAAAACAGGTATTACAATTTCAGCGCATTTCTTTGAGTACATAACGTTTGCGTGTCGTAAAACGTAATCACGACAGCCAATCAGGAGAAAGGAAGATAGCGCAAGTAGCCAATTAGAATGGAAAGGAAAAACAAACCAGCTGCCTGAAGCGCGGGAAAACGCGAGTAGCCAATTTACGATTTGGGTTAGTTTTGAATCTGATTGGTGGAGAGGATGAAGCGAGTTTTTTTGGACCAGTCACATAGCAAGGGAAAGCAAAACCAATGCAATATGCAATCCTGGATTGCTTCCTCTCGTGTGCTGCTTTTTGTTCTTACCACACTCTTACGTCATCTGTGATCTAGAACTGATGATAAGCTAAATTATAATATTAATTATATTAATTATAATATTATACTTATGATCTATTGGAGGACAGACCCAGCGATGCCATTTTTCATATAATATAAAACGAAGATTCTATGTTGCCGTGGATCTGCACCGCAATAGATCACAAAAGACTCAGAATGTGCTAGCAACATCACACAATCGGCTGCGTCTTTTTTGTTCTTTTTTAGATCGTACACGTCATCTGTGATCTATTACTGGACAGATGCACAGCAACATGGAATCTGTTTGTTAAATAACCCTTTAACTCCCAAGATCTGATTGTTAATTCTCCCCTCTAGCTGCTGGACATTTCCTTGTAAATAATTTATGAGAATTTAGTGTTAGATCAAGGTAACAACTTCTACCTGATATGATAGAGTTTTCCCAATACCTGTTTGCAGAATAATGTATGGATATTACAGGGAGAAGGTCCATGTTAATCACTTGTGGGACCTAACGGGTTAAACAGAGATGCATGGAATCTATATGTTAAACAGACACGGACGAAGTCCATCACCTTTATTATTCCACCTTTATTCCGCCTAGCCGTTCGGTTATTTTTGGTGTTGGTTTTTCGATATCCAATCTTTGAGCTACAACGAGATCAAATGTTTCACTGCGCGCAACGTAAGGAAAATTTTTCCTCACCTTACATGCTGTCTATTTGATCGTCATTTTTCAGGCATTGCAAACAGAGCCATACGTCCAACGCTAGGTATTGTGGATCCACTACATACCCTGCACATGCCTGAGAGGTTAACAGCTAACAGTGGCTATGATGTATTGTGGTAAGATTTACCAAAGAATCCACAGTCCCCAACTTTTGCTTGAGATCTAAAGAAATACTATAGTTATAAAGGGATATCGTAATATAATATAATCTATATAATATAATATAATATATATATATAATATATATATAATATAATATATATAATATAATATAATCTATATAATATAATATAATATATATAATATAATATAATCTATATAATATAATATAATATATAATATAATATATATAATATAATATAATATATATAATATAATATAATATATAATATAATCTTTGGGCTTATGTGATTTTGTAAGGAGTTTTGGGTGGGCTGATAACTTTGGGTGAACAGCCGTAAAGTATAGACGGTTCAGAAAGCTGGGATTCGTGAGAAAATATCCTTTTGGATAGTCTACTTAAAGAAGGCTTACAAATGTTAGGACTTTTAATGGTAAGGGGTGGAAGGTTGGGGATTACCCGTAGGGGCTTATAACTACGGTATCATGTGATTATGTGTTTATCCTTATAGCTGTTTTTTTCATGTATTTACCTATTCATTTTCTTAACTTGTTTGTTCTTTATAGTCATGCTATCGAGTCATACACAGCCATACCTTATCAGAAGAGAGGACCACGCCCTCTAAACCCCAACATGCGGCCAGCGTACCAGGGCAGTAACCCTGTCAGTGATGTTTGGTCCAAACACGCTCTCGGTATTGTCGCCAAATATTTGAAAAGGTAACATACTAATACTTTATACTCCTGGTTTTTGTCCAAGAAGTTGGCCGAAATCCCCTCCAGGACCGAAAAAACCGCCGAGGCTTGCAATTAAGACCGTAATACCACTGAGCTTAATTAATTTTTCACGACAACCGAAAACCGACGGCCTTTCAAACGAAAAGTACCCAAAAACGGAGAGGATAGTTATACCGAAAATGAAATGCGGAAGAATTTGAGGGAAAAAACCGGAAACTAATTAAAAAATTAAAAAACAGAACCTCATGCCCTCTTTCTTAAATAGTATCCCAAAAATTGTTCAGAGTTTTTTCGACTTTGCGATAATACGTTTCATACCACACGAATGGATCACAGCGCCCGTTCAATTTTTCCGCGCTTGGCATGGGTCACGTGCGCGCTTTGAGTTCTGATTGGTTCATATTGTATGTCATATTAGTTGTGATTGACTGTTGTAATTGGTGTGGTTTATTTCAAACGCGTACGTCAGCACAGCGGACACGCGACTGAAAATCGTTCTCAGGTAACCTTTTGTTGCCTTCAATAGATCAATTAAGGACGCAAGTGACCTGGAAGCACGGTCCAATATGCACTTGGCAAGTGTTTACGCTGGTGTCGGATTTGGAAATGCCGGGGTTCATCTTTGGTAACATCTACGTTTCTTTATACGAGGGTCTTTAGAAAAACAGTCAACTTCCAAAATGGCTTCCTTACTGGGTAAACAATCAATGAAACGCCGATAAAACTTAAACCAAACGTGATTTTGTCACTTGCGTTTTCCCTCGCTTCAGGCAGTTTTCTCTTATCAATTTTTGTCCTCATTGGCTGCTCATGATATTTCACTTTTGCTCTGCTTGGCTGTTGAGATCACGTTGACTCTGGGTTTACGAGGCTCAATCAGAAATCGCCCCAAATCACTGACTGCTATCTTGCGTTACGTTGCACCAAACCAGTGTTTCGTTACGCGGCTCGGTAATTATGCGCAACTTTTCCACTTCACCTCAATTCAAAATTACTAATGTTCGTTCTTTTACGGGAACGAAGAAACCACCAAAGTTTGCCTCGCTGCCAACAAGATGGCTTCGTAGCTCAGGTGGTAGTCGTACGAGTCCGAATCCCGTCAAAACCTGAATTTTTTCCTCTGGCTTCTTTCTTGCATTTTCATTAAGTGCAGTCCACTAGAATCCCGTCTTTAGTTGGTCTTTCGTCGCTAGGTATCCAGCTTCCTGCTTTTAAAATTCTAAATGAGGAGAAAAACTAATTAAGGTGTTTTGCCCCTTTGCGCAGTCATGGAATGTCATATCCTATATCCGGCCTCGTCAAGTCCTACAAAGCCAAAGGTTATGAGGTCGATCATCCTCTTGTGGTGAGTAAAAAATTTATTTTGTTGCGAACACAACACGCAGTTTCGCTATCTTGCAACTCAACCTCAAAATTACATTTTCAAAGCTTTCATCATCAGGTGATAATTTTCACGATACTCTTCCCAAATCTACATTGAAAGGGATTGATATTTTATGAGGAAATAACACATTTATTGCTGTGTGCGTTATGTTTTTATTCGTCAGCCTCATGGTTTGTCCGTAATAATGACGTCACCAGCAGTGTTCCGCTTCACTGCACCCTCTTGTCCCGAGAGACATTTGGAGGCTGCGCAGATTCTCGGTAAATTAAATGATGTCATTCAATAAGTTCTCTTAAATTAAAAACGTTGTACTTGTAAAAGGGAATCAATGTCAGTATTTTAGTAACTGCACGCCTTCCCCAACCCAAAACCAGTCACCCAACTGATAACAAGGGTTAGGCGCGCAATTACTCAGATACTGATATTGATTCTAATAAGGCAAGCTATATCGGCGATGGGGTAGCGTGTGAAAGGTTGAAAACAGGACTGCATTGGTTTTTCACCACTGACTTCAATCCACAGTGCGAGAAGCATTTTCCTGCCGCTGCTAGAGGAAGTATTTTTTTCGAATATCTTAGAGTTTTTGTTGGGTAATTCTGCTGTTTGATTAATATTTCTTGCGAACTGTTTTCATCTTCTATCTCGTTTTGCTTATGCTGTGGTCCATTCCCGCCATCCTCTTCGCAAACTTACTTAGCCTGACACCTTTTTTTCTCATTAAGGCGCAGACATATCTAACGCAAAGCTTGCAGACGCTGGTTTACTTCTCTCCGACACGCTCCGTGATTTCATGTACAGCACAGGGGTAGATAACGGGCTTGCAGCCCTCGGGTATAAATCTGAAGATATTCCAGCGCTTGTCAAGGGAACATTGCCTCAGCATCGAGTGACAAAACTTGCCCCTGCCGGAGCCCCAGGGGAAGAGGAACTGGCAAGACTTTTCGAGGACTCAATGACCTTGTATTGATCAGATCACTTTGTGTCAAGATTGGGGACTGAAGTTCGGAAAGCCTGCGGTCGAGTTTTGCCTTGATCTATCAGTATGAAAGGATAACCAATACTTCCCGGTGGAAAAGATATACAGTGCAATAGGTAGCTGTCGGAAGTTGATTCAAATGTTGGCGAGGAATTCTTACTCGAATCTGAGGCAGTTACATGTACCCGCAGCGGTTTTTCTTGTCTCCCACGGACTGATTTTCTAATTCAGTCAGTTAATCAGCCAAATCACTCAATAAATCAATCGACTGATTTATCAACGCGTTTATCAATGTGATTTAATGGAATGCGAGCCACAGGGTCATGTGTAAACTCCATAACAAATTTTATTAAACTGGATGAAGTGATACCGTATTCTAGTCATCAACTACAATAATAAAACAGTACACAATCACTAAATGATACCACGATTTTGGTAGGCCCTCCTGAATACAGGACAGGGCTCCTTGTTAGTGGTTGGTCACTTGGGTGAGAAAGCGCGGGCAAATCCCGTGCAGTACCGAAAGTATCGATGTTTTTTGCTGGTACCGATATTTTCCAAGTAGACCTCGGTATCGCTGGTTTCGCATTTTCGAGTCAACGGTGCCTAAGGCAACGTAGACTCACTGGCGGTATCGGTATCGGCCCATCCTCAGTAGTTTGTTATTACCATAAACAAAAGTTGAATCTTTAACGTAAGAATTTGCAAATATTGAGCTTTGAAAAATGAACTGTTCATTCAAAGATGGTCAGTAAGATTTATGTCGAGAAAGTTAATTACAAAATGCGAAACGAAAAGGTAAAAGCAGCGGGAAATGCCATTGCGAGTTTTTTAGGAAAGTGTCTTCTGGATGCACGGATCCTACAACGTAACTGTAGTGCAGTCCATTTCCCCCACCTCTCTCCTCTTGAATATTGTTTATTACTAAAAGGCAAGCTACCTCCTCTCCCAGATGTCATTTGCTAGTTGCCATACTTCGGTCACTGTATTCAAAGCTAAGACAGGTGATGTAGTTATTCTCGAGCAAATTCCCGATCCATTCCGTCCGTTTTTGCATGCGTTATAAAAGTTATTATTTTTGTCTTCGATCATGCAAATCACACTCGCAAGAAAATCAAAAGTTCATGAGTACAACGGGCCAGTTTTCACGCACAGATAGCACACCCTTTAAAGACAGATGCTTTATTTGCACTCTCGATCTGATCGATCTCGTGATGCATGCAAATCCAAGCGTTCCAGAAGGGATGAACACTTAGGCCTGACGTTTCACATTTAACAGGGTAAAATGATTTATTTTTCATCTCTAGTAAAGTGTGACGTGCCAAACCAAATACAGTCACTTAGTTTTTTTTAGCATTTTTGGCTTCGATCATGCAAATCATACCCACTAGAAAGTGAAAAGTTCACGAATACAGGGATTCGATTATCACGCAAATATAGCTTACCGTTTAAAGAAAGAAACTTAGGTTGTACTGTGATCGATCTTGTGTTGAAAATCAAATCTTTCAAAGAGGTCAACACATAAACCTGACGTTCCCTATTAAGAAAGAATAAAAGAGAAGAACACTTTTCATGTTCCATCACCTCATTAGTGATAAAAATTGTGTACTTATTGATTGAGTGGAAGGGCCGGGCGGGAACTAATACTTGGCTCGGGGTCATGACCTACGGACCGAGCGCTGCGAAGTCTTTGCTTCATGAACGAGAGCCAAACCAAACTCACGTCAATAAGCATTTTATCATATGATCACTACCTGTTCAAAATTTCGACCTAAATAGGACGCGATAGACGGGCATACAAACACGCACACACAAAAATTATGCAATTGAAACTTTCCGTTTTTATTTCGATTAGCCTAGAGGCGGGAAGGGAGTAACCTTAAACACAAGGGATCTGGAAACCCAAAACACAGAGAGGGCGGAAGTTCGGAAGGTTGAGAAACGTCCCGGCTGTAATTCGTTATTTTTATTGTTTCATTTTCAAGGGATCAGCCACATTGTCAACATCTTGGTAAGTGCGATTGAAAATCTTTTCTTGTCACTCGGTTTTTATCAGCTTTAGTTATTTAGTAACTGTAGCCGAGGTAAGGCACTAATGGCAAAGCCCAGTAACAACTTTTTCGATTCTTGTGTTTGCCATATGTAGTTATGTCTCATTTCGAGCGTAAGCCCTTCGTAAATCGGTTTATGGGGCGATTGAATCGCTACCACGGTCCGATAAATTCGTTCTACGGCGACTTTTTCAAATCTCTGTGGCTTCATACCGTATAATTTATCCTCATCAACTAAGGTTATTGAGTGTCGTGCAATTTGAGAAATTGATGATCATAAAACTAAAATCGGACCTCTATTTATGTTGTGGACTGTCCCTCGCTGAGGGAAATCCGTGGTGCCTCATTACGTGGTTTTCCAGTGACTGTGATCTGCATTAACGTGACTTTGTATCAGAAGAGTTCAACGAACGATTTAGAGATCGCGATAGATTCGAATAGAATTTCCGTTTTCTACATGTACACAAGCGTTTCATGGTGGAGATACCCTTCGCTTAAATCTTTGGTTACTCGCGGCGGGTTCTACGGTACATATTTTTCTAAGGCCGTAATCTGTTTCTTTGTCTGTTAGAGTGCCAGTCTTACATAAGAAGATAAGTCATGATGTTGCGCCGGCGCTCACGAAAAGAGATGTTTTAATTTTCTTAAAGAAACTGAAACTTTCTTAAATTCACTGTAATTGCACACAGTAAAAACGTACTTTTCCGTTGAACGGATGCTTCATATTTCCACCGTTAAATTGTTTTCTTCAAACCTTTATAATTTTATACAATATATTTGAACCTCATTCGCTATGCCTGTTAAGCATTGTTTAACTTGAGAAACTGATGGTCTCTCCAATCATGTGATCAAAAACTAAAATCAATCCTACTGACATTGAGGCATATTAATATTGCGTACTTTCCTTTACTGAAGTCAGAGGATATTTGCAGTGTTACAGTTCGTGGTTTTCCAGTGTCCATAATTTTCACTGGTAATTCACGTGAGCTTGCTCGCTTTTTGTGAAAGTACCAAGGTCTCGCATAGGATAAGAGGTCAGTCTATGACACCGCGGGCTCACAAAGGAAGATGACCCCATTGAGAGCCTCCTAAAATGAATGCTGTTTTGATAAAATTTTTCCTGTGCCTATCAAGTCGACTATTGTTTATTACTGAAAGTCAAGCTACCTCCCCTCCCTGATATCTTTTGCTTGTTGCCATAAATCAGTCACTGTATTTATACCTTCAAAGGTAAGACAAGTGACGTAGTTATTCTCGAGCAAATTCTCGATACATTCCGTCTGTTGTTGTATGCATTATAACAGTTACTATTTTTGTCCTCGATCATGCAAATCACACTCGCAAGAAAATGAAAAGGTTCATGAGTACAACGGGCCAGTTTTCACGCACAGAAGACAGAAGCTTTATTTGTACTCTCGATCTGATCGATCTCGTGATGCATGCAAATCCAAGCGTTCTAAAAGGGATGAACACTTAAGCCTGACGTTTCATAGGAAACAGGGTAAAATGTTTCATTTTTCATGCTTAGTAAAGTGTGACGTTCCAGACCGATATATAGTCACTCAGTTTTTTTTAGCATTTTTGGCCTCGATCACGCAAATCATACCCACTAAAGTGAAAAGTTCACGAAGACAAGGAGTCGATTATCATGCACATGTTGCTTACCGTTTAAAGAAAGAAACTTAAGTTGTACTGTGATCGATCTTATGATGAAAATCAAATCTTTCAAAGAGGTCAACACATGAGCCTGACGCTCCCTGTTTAAAAAAGAATAAAAAAGAAGAACACTTTTCATTTTTCATGTTCCATTACATCATTAGTGATAAAAATTGTGACGTAAAAAACCAAAATACTGTTTACTTATTGATTGAGTGGTAGGGCCGGACGGGAACTAATACTTGGCTCGGGCTCATGACCTACGGACCGAGCGCAGCGAAGTCCTTGCTTCATGAACGAGAGCCAATCAAAACTCACATCAATAAGCATTTTACCATATGATCACTAACTGTTCAAAATTTCAACCTAAATGGGACGCTATAGACGGGCATACGAGCACACACACAAAATTATGCAATTGAAACTTTTCGTTTTTATTTCGATTAGCCTAGAGGGGGGAAGGGAGTAACCTTAATCACAAGGGATCTGGATACCCAAAACGCAGAGAGGGCGGAAGTTCGGAAGGTTGAGAAACATCCCGACTGTAATTTGTTATTTTTATTGTTTCATTTTCAAAGCATCAGCCACATTGTCAACATCTTGGTAAGTGCGATTGAAAATCTTATCTTGTCACTCGGTGTTTATCAGCTTTAGTTATTTAGTAACTGTAGCCGTGGTAAGGCACTAATGGCAAAGCCCGGTAACGACTTTTTCGATCCTTGTGTTTGCCATATGTAGTTATGTCTCATTTCGAGCGTAAGCCCTTCGTAAAGCGGTTTATGGGGTGATTAAATCGCCACCACGGTCTGATAAATTCGTTCTACGGCGACTTTTTCAAATCTCTGTGGCTTCATACCGTATAATTTATCCTCATCAACTAAGGTTATTAAGTGTCGTTCAATTTGAGAAATTGATGATCATAAAACTAAAATGAGACCTCTATTTATGTTGTGGACTGTCCCTCGCTGAAGGAAATCCGTGCTGCCTCATTACGTGATTTTCCAGTGGCTGTGATCTGCGTTAACTTGACTTTGTATTGACTTTGTATCAGAAGAGTTCAACGAACGATTTAGAGATCGCGATAGATTCGAATAGAATTTCCGTTTTCTACTTGTACACAAGCGTTTCATGGTGGAGATACCCTTCACTTAAATCTTTGGTTACTCGAAGCGGGTTCTACGGTACATATTTTTCTAAGGCCGTAATCTGTTTCTTTGTCGGTTAAAGTGCCAGTCTTACATAAGAAGATAAGTCACGACGTTGCGCGCTCACGAAGAGAGATGTTTTAATTTTCTTAAAGAAACTGAAACTTTCTTAAATTCACTGTAATTGCACACATGGTAAAAACGTACTTTTCCGTTGAACGGATGCTTCATATTTCCACCGTTAAATCGTTTTCTTCAATTCTTTATGATTTTATACAATATATTTTGATTTTGATTTTGAGATCCTCCTTCTACTATAATGAGCCCATAACTCTGAATTGCGACTTGTTTGGCTATGACCGTGTACTCTTGGAAAACGAAGTTTCCCCGAATTTCATATTGCGTACTTTCCTTTACTGAAGTCAGAGGATATTCGCAGTGTTACAGTTTGTAGTTTTCCAATGTCCATAATTTTTTATGTGGTAATTCACGTGAGCTTGCATCGCTTTTTGTGAAAGTACCAAGGTCTCGCATAGGATAAGAGGTCAGTCTATGACAATGCGGGCTCACAAAGGAAGATGACCCCATTGAGACCCTCCTAAAATGAATGCTGTTTTGATAAATTTTTTCTTGGTGCCTATCAAGTTGACTATTTTTATTACTGAAAGTCAAGCTACCTCCTCTCCCTGATGTCATTTGCTTTGCCATAATTCTACTCCCCGTTCGGACGATTTCAGACGAACCTTCCGTCACTGTATTTATACCTTCAAAGGTAAGACAAGTGGTTAGTTATTGCGAGCAAATTCTCGATACATTCTGTCTGTTGTTGTATGCATTATAACAGTTACTATTTTTGTCCTCAATCATGCAAAGTCACAGTCTCACAAGAAAATGAAAAGTTCACAACGTTGCCAGTTTCACGCACAGAAGACAGAAGCTTATTTGTACCTCGATGTGATCGATCTCGAAACTGCAAAAATCCAAAAGCGTTCCAAATAGATGAACACTAAGCTTGACGTTTTCATAGTAAACAGTTAAATTGTTTCTTTTTCAAACCTTAGTGTGTTTGCCAGACCGAATATATAGTCACTCAGTTTTTTTTAGCTTTTTAAGCGATCACGCAAATCATACTTGCTAAAGTGAAAAGTTCACGAAGATCAAAAGCGATTATCATCATTAGCTTACCGTTATTCAGAAAGAAACTTAAGTTTACTGTGATCGATCTTCGCAGAGGATGCAGTCAAAGATATTTGAAAATATCTTTCAAAGAGGTCAACACATGAGCCTGACCTTCCCTATTTAAAAAAGAATAAAAAAAAAGAATAAAAAAGAAGAACACTTTTCATTTTTTCATGTTCCATTACATCATTTTGATAAAAGTGTGACGTACAAAACCAAAAAATACTGTTTACTTCTTGATGAGTGGTAGGGCCGGACGGGAACTAATACTTGGCTCGGGCTCATGACCTACGGACCGAAAATGCGAAGTCCTTGCTTCATGAACGAGAGCCAAACCAAACTCATCATCAATAAGCATTTTACCATATGATCACTAACTGTTTTCAAAATTTCAACCTAAAGGGACGCGTTAGACGGGCATACGAGCACACACATCAAAATTATCAGCAATTGAAACTTTCGTTTTTATTTCGATTAGCCTAGATTGGGGAAGGGAGTAACCTTATTGCACAAGGGAACTCTGGATACCCAAAATTGCACAGAGAGGGCGGAAGTTCGGAAGGTTGAGGAACGTCCCGACTGTAATTTAAAACGTTATTTTAATTGTTTCATTTTCTCACAGGTCAGCATCAGCCACATTGTCAACATCTTGGTAAGTACGATTGAAAATCTTTTCTTGTCACTCGGAGTTTTGAATCAGCTTTAGTTATTAAGTGAACTGTAGCCGAGGTAAGGCAATAATGGCAAAGCCCGGTTTGACTTTTTCGATCCTTGAAAGTTTGCCATATGTAGTTTAGTCTCATTTCGAGCGTAAGCCCTTCGTAAAGCGGTTGTCTGTCAAGCGACGCAATAAAAGCGCTACCGCACGGTCTGATAAATTGTTCTACGGCGACTTTTTCAAATCTCTGTGGCTTCAAACCATTAATTTATTTCTCATTAACTAAGGTTATTGAGTGTCGTGCAATTTGATAAATTGATGATCATAAAACTAAAATGAGTCTCTTTATGTTGTGGACTGCCCTCGCTGAAGGAAAGTCGTGGTGTGCCTCCTTACGTGGATTTTCCAGTGGCTATGATCCTGCATTAGCCATTAACTAGACTTTGTTTCAGGAGAGTTCAACGAACGATTTAGAGATCGCGATGAGATTCGAATAGAATTTCGTTTTCCTACTTGTACACAAGCGTTTCATGGTCGAGATACCCTTCACTTAAATCTTTGGTTACCACCGCGGGTTCTACGGTAAATATTTTCCTAAGGCCATAATCTGTTTCTTTGTCTGTTTAAAGCGCCAGTCTCAATAAGAAGATAAGTCATGACAAACTGCGCGCTCACGAAGAGAGATTTTAATTTTCTTAGAGAAACTGAAACTTGCCTAATCATCGTGATTCCATACATAGTAAAAAAACGTACTTTTCCGTTGAACGGATGCTTCATATTACCACCGTTAAATTGCTTCTTCAAACCTTTTATGGTTTTTTACAATATATTTCAAAACTCATTAGCTATGCTTGTTAAGCATTGTTAAACTTGAGAAACTTATGGTCTATACAATCAGGTGACCAAAAGCTAAAATCAATCCTACTCATTATTGGAATAATGCGTACTTTCCTTTACTGAAGTCAATTCGCAGAGGATATTTGCAGTCAGAGGATATTCGCAGTGTTACAGTTCGTGTTTACCAATTAATTCCAATTCGTTTCAAATTTTCACTGGTAACTCACGTGACCTTGTTCGCATTTTGTGAAAGTACCGAGGTTTCGCATAAAAAAAGAAAAGGATCAGTTTATGACACCACGTGCTCACGAAGGAAGAGTGTGCCCATGACGCGTTGAGACCCTCCCAAAATGAATGTTGTTTTGTTGACATTTTTTCCTATGCCTATCAAGTCTATGTAAGGTTATGCAAAAAAATCGCCTAGCGAAGTGAGAGTTTTTCAAAGCGACTTCGTTAAACCTTACTGGCTTCAAAACTCTGCCAATCATCCTCATCAGCTATGAAAAAAGCTCGTTTCCAGCGACATTGTTTGATGAGTAAGCTCATTGCCAGGTTATAAACTACTAAAAAATCACGCGCGCATGTTGCCATATTGCACAATGTCAAGTAAGGTTTCTAGAAGGCTGTAGTAATTAAGGTGTAATCTTCCTGGTCGGGCTAAGACTGTTAAAAATGCGCCTAACACTCATTGACTACTACTTTGAGTCAGTAGTCAATATATGTCACCACAGATCACCCGAAAAAAAAAAACACCCAAAAATCTAAGAAAAGGGAAGGTAGGATTTCATCCATACCGATGACTGTATTAGGGACCTTAAGCAGCCTGCTTCTTTGAATACTCACAAAGAATGAATAATAATTATTGATTTGCCTGCGGCTGAATTTTAAAATTTGTTTTGTGTTTTTCTATTTTTGAAAGTAGAATACTGATTTCTTAGGGGCTTTCGTTTTCCAGTAATATAGAAATGTTGTCTAATTGTCAAGCTACGCAATAAAAGCACTCCGCAATCGCTGAAAATATGAACAAGTTGCCTTTGGAGAAATAAGTGACTGAGGAGGGGGGAAAGTTTTTGAGTTTCCTCACTGATGAGTAAATCCAAAAGTTCTGTTTGGATCATAAAAAAACTAGATCAAAGTTACTTATTCCCAGTAGTGTCTACACCTGAATGGGTCAGTGAGCGAGTAAGCTGGTGGCACATTTACATATTGGAGTCTACGTAGAAACAGCTGTTTCCATGCTTCGCTTAGCTGTGCTTCAAAAACATTAGTTCAAAATTAAAGTCAAAATGCCGACCATCAGGGGATACCCTAAAAACACGTGGAAAGCACAAGTTTCGGAAAACTTTCGTGAATTAAATTTATATCAAAATTTAAAATTAAGTAATAAAGACCAGCTTTAAGGTTTTTTTGAACTGGTTCGATAACAAACTTTTTGGATAACAAACTGTCCGATAACATGTTGGCAATTGTGAATCAGTTGGATAATGGGATTTTTTACAACCAATTATCACAATCGAATAAAATTGCAACTTTATGATTGATTATCATGGTAATAGGGTTATCGCGTGGAATCTAATTCGGTCTGTAATATACCGAGTGATTAAAAATTTCCGAAAACAATAAATACATTTTTGGACAAATATCTCCGATGTAGAGCTAACGGGAAAAGTAAAAATTACTTTACATGTCATTTGGAAAGCCCCCCAGTTTTCCTTTTTTAGGAAAATTTTTGAGGAAATTGTAGTGGTTATGGTTAATAATGGTAATAGGACCGAGTAGAGTCCAATTCGGTCTGTGAACAAAATCGGACGACCGCGAAGCGGAAGTCCGATTTGTTAATCAAGAGTATGATTACTGATAGAATTGAACGACACGATGTCCTGTTACCAATTAATCAAAAATATGTGACAAAATTTGAAAAAAGAACTAGATATCGGTGATGCGTCATATAAAAAAAGCCAGCAACAACAGTGAAACTCGGCGGAATGCGGGACAAACAGCGTGCGCGCATTGACGCGTTCTGTCCACTCACAACAGGCATGGCGTTTAATTAGTATATGTAATCAATGAGGCCAAGTACTATTAAGGATTAATTACACGAGAGTTTTTCAAAATTTTCCAAAATTTGCCCGAGTCGCGAAACGCGACGAGGGCAATTTTGTCAAAATTTTGAAAACTCAAGTGCAATTAATCCTTAATAGTACGAGGTCTCATAGGATTCGTTTTTATCAATAACTTCAAAAGTTATACGAAGGAAAAATCACGCGCGCAGTCATTTTTAACAAATTTCAAGATAACGAACGGTTGCTATGCAACGGATTAGCCAATCATTAACAGGTAATCATACCCTCTCTTGATTACTAAAATACCTTTTTCAACATCAAATTCCAGAACGTTGTAGAAACCTCGATTAAGAAAAAAATTCCCTACTCGTCAACCAATCAAGCTCAGTATTTTGCCGTTTATTGATAATCCCTTCAACTGTCCTATATTCACCGTCCAATTAGACAGGTCCCAACTGTCATTTGGACCTTAAGCAGTTTCAGGTGGCACTTTCAGCTCGTTACAAAAGTTTCAAGGTGAAATCGACCCAGCTTGCTTTTGTAACTTAACATGGTTGGGTCCGGTTTGGTAGTGACTCATTATGAATCCCAGATTATCGACATCACTTTGTATTGCGTTAATAAAAATAATTTTTGTTTCCCTGGTTTACAGGACGAGGATGGCCAATGGAAACCTAAGAGCAGAAGCCATGATAGCTTTCATCGCCTTCCTTCGTTTTCCATGTTCTTGCTCAACTACAAATCGCATTCAGAAAGCAATTGAGATATGCAGGGATATGTTTGATTTTGCTAAAGCAGCAACCGATCAAAACAGCAAAGACATTCTTTATAGTTGTTTTCAGCAGATGCTGTTAATACTTATACATAGAGTCTGGAATTATGCTTCAAACACCTGGCGAAAACCTAAAGGCGAAGGATAATTTTGAGATGGGAGGTCCCTTAGCTTATAGCTACCCGAGATTGGCGACAGAAGAGGAGAAGCATCATGGTGTATGGAAACCTAGTTACTGGGGGGCTGTTTGAGTACGCTCGGGGCAATACTACAAAGCTGAAGAGTATCTCCAAAGAGCGCTTGTCCATAATTAAATGAAATTGGCGACAGAAATGGGAAGAAAGCCAACATGTTATGGAGGAAACCTAGGTACTGTGTTTCATTGCGCTCGGACAATACGGCCAAAGGCTTAGAGAGTAATCTCCAAAAGGCGCTTGTCCCATCAGAACTGAAATTGGTGACAGAGAAGGAGTAGGCGTCGGACTACGGTAACCTTGGTACTGTGTTTAGTCGCTCGGGCAATACGACAAGGCCTTCAAGAGTATCTCCAAAAGGCGCTTTGTCATCAGAACTGAAAAATTGGTGACAGAGAATGAGAGGCAACTGACTATCCGGAAATCTTGGTAAACTTGGTTTCAGTCGCCTCGGACAATACGACAAAGCTTGAAGAGTATATCCAAAGAGCGCTTGTCATCAAAAACTGAAATTGGCGACCAGCAAATACTCATGACTTCTTGACTGAGTGGATGTCGTGCGGCCCGTAGCCAACGGTTTATCTTTTACTATCCTCTATTCGCCCGTGTCGTTGCGCCTGCTCACCACGCTCGCTCGGGAAAGCAACATGCCCGGTCTCTATAGTGGAAACCTAGGTACTGTGTTTCAGTCGAATCTGTCTACAACGGAGCGTGATCAATAGCGCAGGAACTGGGCCTAGAGAGTATCTCCAAAAGCGCGCGGACGCTGCTGTTGTGGGGGGGGGTGAAACTATGTCGGAACACACACATCTCGAACATGAAATTGGTGACAGAAAAGGAGAGGCAAGTGACTACGGAAATCGTGGTAATTTGGATTAGAGTGCGCTCGGGGCAATACGGACAAAGCTGAAGAGTATCTCCAAAGAGCGCGTGTCATCAAATCTGAGATTGGCGACAGAAATGGGGAAAGCAACATGTTATGGAAAGCCTAGGTACTGTCTGTTTCAGTCGCTCGGACAATACGCCAAGGCTAGAGAGTATCTCCAAAAGGCGCTTGTCATCAAAACTGAAAGTGGTGACAGGAAAGGAGAGGCATCGGGGACTACGGTAAACCTTGGTACTGTGTTTATGTCCGCTCGGGGTCAATTACGACAAGCGCTCAAGAGTATCGTCCAAAAGGCGCACTTGTCATCAGAACTGAAATGGGTGACAGAGAAGGAGAGGCAACTGACTACGGAAATCTTGGTTACTTGTTCATCAGTACGCTCGGGCAATACGACAAAGCTGAAGAGTATCTCCAATAGAGCGCTTGTTCATCAAAACTGAAATTGGCGACAGAAATGGGAGAAAGCAACCTGTTATGGAAACCTAGGTACTGTGTTTCAGAGAGTCGCTCGGACAATACGCCAAGGCCTAGAGAGTATCGCCAAAAAGGCGCTTGTCATCCGAATCTGAAAGTGGTGACAGAAAGGAGAAGGGCCCCCCCCCAAGGTGACTACCCCGGAAATCTTGGTAATTTGTGTGAGTCGCTCGGCGGGCAATACGACAAAGCTGAAGAGTATCTCCAAAGAGCGCTTAGCGTTGTCATCAACTGCAAATTGGCGACACAGAAATGGGGAAAAGCAACATGTGTTATGGAAACCTAGGTACTGCATGTTTCAGGGGGTCGCTCGGACAATACGCCAAGGCTAGAGAGTATCTCCAAAAGGCGCTTTTCATCAGAACTGAAAATTGGTGACAGAAAAGGAGAGGCAAGTGACTACGGAAATCTTGGTAATTTGTTTGAGTCGCTCGGGCAATACGACAAAGCTGAGAGTATCTCCAAAGAGCGCTTGTCATCAAAACTGAAATTGGCGACAGAAATGGGAAAGCAACATGTTATGGAAACCTAGGTACTGTGTTTCAGTCGCTCGGACAATACGCCAAGGCTAGAGAGTATCTCCAAAAGGCGCTTGTCATCAGCACTGAAATTGGTGACAGAAAAGGAGAGGCAAGTTACTACGGAATCTTGGTAATTTGTTTGAGTCGCTCGGGCAATACGACAAAGCTGAAGAGTATCTCCAAAGAGCGCTTGTCATCAAAACTGAAATTGGCGACAGAAATGGGAAAGCAACATGTTATGGAAACCTAGGTACTGTGTTTCATTCTCTCGGACAATACGCCAAGGCTAGAGAGTATCTCCAAAAGGCGCTTGTCATCAGAACTGAAATTGGTGACAGAGAAGGAGAGGCATCGGACTACGGTAACCTTGGTACTGTGTTTATGTCGCTCGGGCAATACGACAAGGCTCAAGAGTATCTCCAAAAGGCGCTTGTCATCAGAACTGAAATTGGTGACAGAGAAGGAGAGGCATCGGACTACGGTAACCTTGGTACTGTGTTTATGTCGCTCGGGCAATACGACAAGGCTCAAGAGTATCTCCAAAAGGCGCTTGTCATCAGAACTGAAATTGGTGACAGAAAAGGAGAGGCAACTGACTACGGAAATCTTGGTTACTTGTTTGAGTCGCTCGGGCAATACGACAAAGCTGAAGAGTATCTCCAAAGAGCGCATGTCATCAAAACTGAAATTGGCGACAGAAATGGGAAAGCAACATGTTATGGAAACCTAGGTACTGTGTTTCAGTCGCTCGGACAATACGCCAAGGCTAGAGAGTATCTCCAAAAGGCGCTTGTCATCAGAACTGACATTGGTTGACAGAAAAGGAGAGGCAAACTGACTACGGAAATCTTGGTAATTTGTTTGAGTCGCTCGGGCAATACGACAAAGCTGAAGAGTATCTCCAAAGAGCGCTTGTCATCAAAACTGAAATTGGCGACAGAAATGGGAAAGCAACATGTTATGGAAACCTAAGTACTGTGTTTCAGTCGCTCGGACAATATGCCAAGGCTAGAGAGTATCTCCAAAAGGCGCTTGTCATCAGAACTGAAATTGGTGACAGAGAAGGAGAGGCATCGGACTCCGGTAAACCTTGGTACTGTGTTTATGTCGCTCGGGGCAATACGACAAGGCTCAAGAGTATCTCCAAAGAGCGCTTGTCATCAAAACTGAAATTGGCGACAGAAATGGGAAAGCAACATGTTATAGAAACCTAGGTACTGTGTTTCATTCGCTCGGACAATACGCCAAGGCTAGAGAGTATCTCCAAAAGGCGCTTGTCATCAGAACTGAAATTGGTGACAGAGAAGGAGAGGCATCGGACTACGGTAACCTTGGTACTGTGTTTATGTCGCTCGGGCAATACGACAAAGCTAGAGAGTATCTCCAAAAGGCGCTTGTCATCAGAACTGAAATTGGTGACAGAAAAGGAGAGGCAAGTGACTACGGAAATCTTGGTAACTTGTTTCAGTCGCTCGGGCAATACGACAAAGCTGAAGAGTATCTCCAAAGAGCGCTTGTCATCAAAACTGAAATTGGCGACAGAAATGGGAAAGCAACATGTTATGGAAACCTAGGTACTGTGTTTCAGTCGCTCGGACAATACGCCAAGGCTAGAGAGTATCTCCAAAAGGCGCTTGTCATCAGAACTGAAATTGGTGACAGAAAAGGAGAGGCAAGTGACTACGGAAATCTTGGTAATTTGTTTGAGTCGCTCGGGCAATACGACAAAGCTGAAGAGTATCTCCAAAGAGCGCTTGTCATCAAAACTGAAATTGGCGACAGAAATGGGAAAGCAACATGTTATGGAAACCTAGGTACTGTGTTTCAGTCGCTCGGACAATACGCCAAGGCTAGAGAGTATCTCCAAAAGGCGCTTGTCATCAGAACTGAAATTGGTGACAGAAAAGGAGAGGCATCGGACTACGGTAACCTTGTACTGTGTTTATGTCGCTCGGGCAATACGACAAGGCTCAAGAGTATCTCCAGAAGGCGCTTGTAATCAGAACTGAAATTGGTGACAGAAAAGGAGAGGCAACTGACTACGGAAATCTTGGTAACTTGTTTCATTCGCTCGGACAATACGCCAAGGCTAGAGAGTATCTCCAAAAGGCGCTTGTCATCAGAACTGAAATTGGTGACAGAAAAGGAGAGGCATCGGACTACGGTCACCTTGGTACTGTGTTTATGTCGCTCGGGCAATACGACAAGGCTCAAGAGTATCTCCAAAAGGCGCTTGTCATCAGAACTGAAATTGGTGACAGAAAAGGAGAGGCATCGGACTACGGAAATCTTGGTAATTTGTTTATGTCGCTCGGGCAATACGACAAAGCTAGAGAGTATCTCCAAAAGGCGCTTGTCATCAGAACTGAAATTGGTGACAGAGAAGGAGAGGCATCGGACTACGGTAACCTTGGTACTGTGTTTATGTTGCTCGGGCAATACGACAAGGCTCAAGAGTATCTCCAAAAGGCGCTTGTCATCAGTACTGAAATTGGTGACAGAGAAGGAGAGGCAACTGACTACGGAAATCTTGGTAATTTGTTTGAGTTGCTCGGGCAATACGACAAAGCTGAAGAGTATCTCCAAAGAGCGCTTGTCATCAAAACTGAAATTGGCGACAGAAAAGAGAAAGCATCATGTTATGGAAACCTAGGTAATGTGTTTATGTCGCTCGGACAATACGCCAAGGCTAGAGAGTATCTCCAAAAGGCGCTTGTCATCAGAACCGAAATTGATGATAAAAAAGGGAAAGTAGCAGATCTTGCAAACTTTGGACGTGTGTGTAGAGCTATGGGAGATTATGAAGCCTCAGAAGTATGCTTGGAGAAAGCTTTGTCGCTATCAAGAGATATTGGGGATAGAAGAAAAGAGTTCGAAATCCTTAAAAGTTACGCCATTTCGTATTTGTCGCAAGATAAAAAAAAAGAATCCCTTTCGTGTCTTTATCTCTGCATTGAAAAGTATGAGGAGCTGAGATATTTCTTAGGCGCCAATGATGAGTTCAAAACATCATTTCTGGAGAAATCAGGAATATTTCCCTACAAGCTGCTTTGTAGTTTGCTTTGTGACAACGGAAATGCTCGGGATGCTCTTTATGTTGAGGAGTTGGGTCGAGCTAGAGGCCTTTCAGACTTAATGGTAGAGAAGTACTCGGTTGGAACGCACATCTCTGCTAATCCGCAATCTTGGTTTGGCGTTGAGAACATTTTTAGAAAGAAAAATAACTGTGCTTGTCTGTACATTTCTTATTTTCAGAGTGATCTGCGTTTGTGGATCTTAAAGAAAAGTGGAGTCCTTCGCTATAGAAGAATATCAGTAGAAGAGAATCTAGTTCATGCTGGGTTGCCCAAAGATTTGCGTTTGAGTAAATTTTTGGATGATAATTTCCGGAGTCTTGGTATTTTGCCCACTAAAGATTGTGAAGATCGGTCTTTAAATATGGTTAAATTGCAACCTCTCTCCCCCGCACAGAAGAGCTCAGCAAGATTGCGACTCGTGGAGGACGACGAGGACGACGAGGACGAGGATGAGGACGAGAAAGTGATTTCAGCTCTATTTTTGTGTTACCAAATGTTTATTGCTCCCGTTTATGATTTGCTTGAGGAGCCTGAAGTCATTATCGTTCCTGACCGCAGTTTGTACAAAGTTCCCTTTGCTGCACTGAGTGAAAAGGAGGGAGCCCAATACCTCTCGGAGACTCATAGAATCCGTGTCATTCCTTCTTTGACAACACTCAAGATTATTCAAGATAGCCCAGACGACTATCACAGCAACACTGGTGCCTTGATAATAGGCAACCCAAAGGTTGGTTGGCTGCCGCCATTGCCAGGTGCAAGAAAGGAAGCGGAGATGGTCGGACGACTAGTGGGTGTTCCGCCTCTGGTAGGAGAAGAAGCAACGAAGCAGGCGGTGCTTGAGCGGATAAGTTCTGTGAGCTTGATTCATTTTGCTGCCCATGGTGACGCCGAAAGGGGAGAAATTGCCCTCTCCCCCATCCCTAGTACTTCCAACAGGCGAAACGCTATCTTACCACATGAACATTACATGTTGACGATGGCTGATGTATCACGAGTGAAAGTCAGAGCTAAACTGGTGGTACTTAGCTGCTGTCACAGTGGAAGAGGTGACATTAGAGCCGAGGGAGTTATAGGAATTGCCCGTGCGTTCTTAGGATCCGGTGCTCGCTCGGTGTTGGTTGCGCTGTGGGCCATTTCAGACTCAGCAACAGAGCAGCTGATGAGTCGGTTCTACGAACACCTTGTAGAGGGAGAAGGTGCCAGTGAATCCCTCCATCAGGCCATGAAGTGGATGAGAAAAAGGAAGTCTACCAGAGTGTCTGAGTGGGCTTCGTTTACGCTGATTGGAGATGATGTGAGACTCGGGTTTGACAAGCAGAGGTAAGACTCAGTCCCAAAAGATATTTCACAAATTAAAGTCTAAGTAGATGTGAAGGTAGCTGTGGTTTACTGGTCGCTGACTGTCGGCGGGGGTCCTTTGTTACCATCAAGGGTAGTTCGATATATATCCATATATATATATTTTTTTTTTCTTTTTTTTCTTTTCAGAGAGTTACTATCGACGCTCTCTGATGTAAATAGAGAATCTCGAAAGGGGCAAGTGTTAGCCATTTATATTTTTAGATATTGAGCTTGGTATAATTGTGCTTACTTTATATCCAAAATGTTAATCGAGTTAATAATAAAGTGCTGTTTTTTTTTACTTTGTTTACAGAGAAAGAGACTTCGACAGAATAAATAATGAGAATCACTCGAAGGAAACAGAGCTAAAAGACCTTTAGATGCATAAATTGAATAGAAACAAGTAGAGAAAATACTTCATCTGGTATTTCATTGATTAAAAAAAGGAGCTATCCCAAATTAGATCTAGTTCAATTTTTTTGTGCTTTCTTTTTCAATATTGTTTAAAGACAAAATTTGTATCTATCCAGTGTTTTTTTTACTTATTTAAACGTTGGAAATGTATGGAAATAGTTTATTAGCATAAGCCATTCAGTAAAAATTATAATAAGCCAGTTGATCATTTCTTATTCCTTTTGGCGGTCTTATCTTACAGGTATAATTTAGCACGCTCGATACCTCTTTTTCTTAGAGGTGACTTAAGGTGTAAACAAGTAGTACTTTTCATCCTCCGCACTGAATTTATGATCAGGTAATTTATACGAATAGCACGTAGCTCTTTTAGGGGCGGTACTTTGGGTACGCCCTTTCTTCTCCGAATTTTCTGTTTATTCTTCTGTTGTGTAACAGTCTTCGAGGAGTATTTCCTCCTAAGATGGCTTTTCAAGTAAGATTCTTATTCTGTTGGTAAGTTCATTACGATTTTTATATTATCAATCTTGTTTTAGTTATGACCAACCTTGACTGTAAGACTAAGAAATTTAAGGAAGAAAATGATTTTGTAAAGCGTAAACATCTCGAAGGTATCTACTTAGTATGCGAACTCCACTCTGCGTAGCTTAACGTGATTCGCTAGTTAAGTGTAAAAGGATGACGAAGGTTAGAGATTGGCAGCTCAGTAAGCGTCCCTTTTATAAGCGGAGACCCACACTTTCCTTGTTAGATCTGAATTAGTCCGGAGGTAATAAGTTGTATGTAAGAAAGAGAAGAATAAAGAAAACTTCAACTGAACTACGCAAAAATTTTATTTCCAATATAATAAGCACAGAAAAATTTTGACGTAAGTAAGGCTTCAAAGTTAAGCGAAATCAGTAAAGTTAAAACAGTAGTTTAGGTATAAAACGAACCACTAGAATCTGGTTTAATTTTTTTTTTCAAAGCCTTTTGTAAGGTTTAGTTAACAAAACCTTCAATATTGGAGGAATAAATTTGATGTAGCATCTTAAAAGATGCTTGTCAACCACTCCTCTTTCAAAATATATCCTGATCAAAAGTAATCTATGAAGACTGAAGTTTAAAATCGCTGCCGGATGGCAGGAATGTCATGCAAGCTCGTCAATACTTCAAGTTTGAACTGATCACTTGCCTCTTGTGATATGTGAAACAAGAGACGAACAAAACGTATTGACTATCGTACTGATTAGCGATCGGTCAGCGTTTTAACGAGCAACTCTCTTTTAAAGAAATGGTTTGTGTTCTTTCCTATTTGAGTTTAGAGAGCTTGAGCTATTTAAACCTGTATGAACATTTCAGGACCAAACTACAGGGAGCCATTGATATAGAACAGTCAGAGTTTGCTCAACAGACTAATTTGCATGATTCATCTGTGACGGTAGCAAAATCACTAAAAATTTGAAGTCACTGCGGCGAAGGAAATTAACAAACGCAAGATTTTTTTGTATTTCTATGCTTTCGAACATCTTATTAGAAGATATCAACCGGAGTTTTTAATGTCCAAAGTCACCCATCACCCCACAGACACCCTCTTCTAAACCAAACAAGTTAAAAATGTTTGCTCACAGCTTGCTTTCATTCGTCGAGGTTGCGCAAATATTGAAGCAATGGTTATATAATACAATGCTACGAGTTTTGTCTCGTGATCTGATAAATCATGTATCTTGGCTCGATTACAACTGAGTCAATGTTACAACTGTGTTATTCACTGAGGTTGCACCAAGAGTATTGCAAAGTTAAAACAAGTTTCCTCACCGCCGGCCTAGTGTTGGATCAGAAAAAACGAACAGTGTTATTCAATATTCTGTTGGGTTTGTTTTTTTTCCTCTTGTTTTTCGACCATTATAAGCAAGTGCCACATGAAAGTCTTTTCACTTTTCGAATCATCTCTCAAAGATCCAAAAAAACTAAATCGAAATTTTTTACGCATTTATGGAATTCATAAAAAAAAAATTAAAAAAAAAAATTTTAAAAAAGAGAGTAGGCAGTTACGCCCTGACGCGCGCAATTACGGACTTTCACTTTTAGGGCTTGTTTACATGTAGGTGGGGGACCCCAGGTAGGTGAGGTAACCCGCCTGTCCATATAATTTCTTCTTTTATTTCAATCACGTTTACATGATAGGTGGTTGACCCGCCTAGGCGGGTTTCCCGGTCTGCCAGGTAGGGTAACCCTGTCAGCCGGGGTGACAATTTGCCATGTAAACGTCTCAAGGTGGGGCAACCCCCCTAGCCGAGGTCGCGTTCATGGCAAAAAGCTCAAAAGTGAAACACGTGTTTTAAAAACTTTGTACATTTCCTAACCGTCCCATGGCAGAAATCACCAGAAACCGCAACGGACACTCAAGGAGTGTGAAGTGTTCACATTTCGGAATATTTAGCGTTGAAAATCGGCTATATTTCACCGCGTGACACAACTCGTGACGATTTCATGAATAAATACATTCGTGTCGGAAAGTTAATCTTTCGTCTTTCTCTTTTTTTGCTCAACTTCCCTAATTGAATGCGCAACAAAAACCTAAAGAAACCTTACCCCAGCACCCCGGGGTTGTAAGATTGTATGTAAAGGCGTTTTACTTTTCGACCAAGGCTAGGCGGGTTACTTCACCCCCTTATTAGTGTTCAATTTCAGGCACACGCTCATTAGCTAATTCAAATGATTTAAGAGAGGATGTCAGCATCCATCGAACAAATTTGAAATATTTTGGCAAGTCGCCCAAAATTCGTTTTCTCTCCTACTTTCATATTTTGTTGCCCAATATGTTCTTATAATTGTGGTGTAGTTTTTTTGCGAAATATATTTTAGTTTTCGAGAAATGACTTTTTTCGTTCGACCGCTCAAATATGCAAATTTTCACCGTGAATATTACCCGAGTTGTGTGACCTCATGTAAAGAATGTACTAGACCTACGGTATTTCTGTGAACATAATCCTTTGTTTTATCATCTAAACTTAATCCCCTGTCGTTATTGAAGCTGCCAAGGAAACATTTATTTTTTGGTGAATATTTTTGTCCGACATACTTTTCCCATGTCGAAAAGTAGCATCAAAACAAAGACAGTTTTAACAATGACCAATATGACACAATCTACTGAGCTTCAAGCTTTCATAAGACAAAAGGATGTTTATAAAGTTACTGTAAAAATTTCCTTGTGTATTTGTTGTTGTTGTGTTGTTCTATCTGGAGACGAACTCAAAGTCCGGCAAAATTTACTTGATAGCGATTATGAAATGTACATGGTGCGCCTACTTGTCGCCACCGTTAATTGGCATAAATCACTACGATTTGTAAAAAAGTCTAACATAACACTCTTACTTTGTTTATTTTTGATTTTATTAGCCGTTTCGATTATTATATTACGCCTGAGTATTACTTTTTGACAGGAGTTCAGGTTTTGCGTTGTGTTTTCTGTGATGAACGTTTAAGTATCCGTAATGTAGCGAAAAGAAACTTTAGAATTCGTGTTTTGTTTCCATATATAATTCAATCATTGCAGCTTTGTTTATTTTTATGATCGTTTTTTATCGTTCCATTGTTCAATCGGAGCTTATTGTACCATGTGATTTATCTATCAATCTAGCTTAAATAAGGAATCGCTTGCGTAACCACGCAGTGATCGGAGTATTCAGTATCGGAGTAGTTGGAGTTTTCCCTTTGGAGTCACCGGAGTTGCCTTTTCGGAGTTATTTGCTCACCTTTCTTTTTACGCAGGATCAGACGTGAGTTACCATTGTACATATTGATCGCTTTTTTGCTTGTAATTTCTTTAGCTTTGTTTCTAATTACGCAATCATAATTTGCTACGCAGTTTTCACCGCATGTGTGCGATATTTGGTTTGTAAATAAAGCTGAGAAAATCAAGTTTGGCATGCTGTGGTTGACACTTACCGTTCCCTACACTAGGGTACGCGACATTTTCCCCTCCCTCTTTTAGATCATAAGCTAGTCACACAATAGCTGATACCGACACAAGTGAATATTTACCATTTATAAAGATTTTTGTTACGTTGAATTGAAAATATTAAAATATGTGCTTTCTTCACAAATCGTTGTTTCAGCGGCAGCGAAGCTGTTAAAAGCGGGTTTTTCCTTCAACGTTACTGAAATTTTTAGTAGTCAGACAGGCGAGCAAAGCGTGATGCTCTGGGAATAAAAACTTTTAGGGGCCTTTTACATGATATCCGAATGAGTTTTGTACAAGAAAGAGTTCATACCGGTTGCCACATAATATAATAACCAGCGTAAAGTTTATTCGAAATGAGTCATTTCTGAGTGAGTTTATTGGGGTTTTCATTACAGAACGAAACACTCATTCTGGACTACCTTTTCTGCCCGTACAATGTAAACGCGGCACAGCTCTCATATTTGTATGAATCCTCTGTAGGAACGAGGGAAGCATTGAAAAAGACAGAAAAGGACATAAAGACTTATTTTTACAGGTTGATTGTTGCCACTCCCACACGGATAAGACTTAAGCACCTTTTATAATTTTATAGCGGTCGTTTTCGAAATTCCAGGCGCGCATCCCGGCCTCTTAGGTAAAGGGGTCCCCCGAGGGTACTAATACGTGCAGCACACTTGACATTTAGCAAGGACAAATTCTGATGTGATTTTGGCGAAGAGAAACATGTTTTGTCAGCGTCTAGTCGCTAGTGCGGAAGGGCCCTTTACCACCGTGTGCATAATTACGCGTCCCTCCAGACGGCGGAAAGCCAATAAGGTGTTCAGACATTACTTCAGAAAACTCCGCCTCTGTCTGTTTAAATTTTTGGTAGCCTATTGACCAATTCCCAATCGAAACTTAACTCTGAAGTCACGCGTAATTTTGCTCACGGTGGTAAGTAGCCTACTTACCGAAGCCAGATTGTATGAATTTCCCAGACATCTTGAGCATTATCTGTGACACGCTTGCTAATTCCCCTATCAGCTTTTGGAATCGACTGAACCCTACCTTTACCATGGCCGGACATTTCTTTTGACACCCTACATCTGCTATTGGAACTACGATTCCACCCAACACCGGGATTTGATCTGTGAGTGGGGCAATTTGTAAAATCATCGATATCTTTGGCGTCTCGAAGATGCCGGCACGCGACAAAATTAAGATCAACTTCATTTTCTGGATCTAACAACTTGCAACTCGGCAGGTGACATGAAATGTCTTTCTAACAATCACGCAAGGGAACGACTTGGTCTTCTCGATAAGACTTGGTCTTTCTCGGAAAGGTTTTTCTAGATGTCATGCAAAGAGGAAAAAAACCCATCTCTTGGTATTTCGAAGGTTGACTCATCTTTGAATTTCTGTGTCACGCTTGTCACGCAACTGATATAATAAGTTAGAGAAGATATATAAACTGGAACTCCAATCTGGCTAGAATGTGGTAGAGCATAATTAACATGATCATCGAAACAGCTAATAAAATCATAAATAAACAAGATAAGAGTGTTATGTTAGATTTTTTTTGCAAATTGTAGTGATTTAGGGCCTCTTCATATGAGCCCGGTTACCGGGCCGAATTTTGTCGTCTGTTCATATGGGAAATTTCAGCCCGGTTACCGGGATGAAAAAGAGTCGAAAAGGGCGCGAAACGTGGACTGAGGCCCTGGGAACGAGTTTGAGCGCGAAATTCAAGAAAGTAAACAAAGATGGCGCCACGTTCAACAGTTATATCGTTCGCTCCCATCGTAGCGTTATCAACGCTCGTAGCTCTAGTGCTACAACTTCACGGGGTCCTTTTGCTATGGAAAATACATCAAACCAGGCAGATTGATGCAATCCGGATCGGCTTGTTGCGGAAGAAAAGTTATTTCTTCCGAAATGTAAAGCAGCTGAAGCAGAGAGATTTGTACAGAAAAAAACGAAGTTGTTGGCATAAACCCGGTCGAACTGACTTGTGGTGGAAAAACATCTGGACGGGAGTAGCACCGGAAGAATGTTGGAAAGAGAACTTTCGGATGTCAAGGGCTGCTTTTGTGAACCTGGTATCGGAGCTAAGGCCATACATTTCACCAAACCCAAAGTCACCTAACCACAGGGCATTGAGTGCAGAAAAAAAGGTTGCAGTTGCATTGTATTTTTTAAAAGACACTGGTTCCTTGAGAATGACAGCCAATAGTTTTGGAATAGCACTCAACACTGCATCAGCTGTTGTAAATGAGGTTTGTCAAGCTATTTCAAACTATCTTGGCCCGAAATATCTCCATCTTCCTGAAGATGAAGAAAGCATGAGGGAGAAGGTAGCAGAATTTGAAGCCAAATTTGGCATGACACAAGCTTTTGGTTGCATTGATGGGACACACATTCCAATTCAGTGCCCATCAGAGAACTCACAAGATTTTTTCTGCTATAAGCAGTTTTTTTCATTAAGTGTGCAGGCTGTGTGTGACTATAAAGGCTCCTTCATGGATGTTGAATGTAAGTGGCCTGGAAGTGTCCACGATGCAAAGGTTTTTGCCAATTCTTCCATCAGTGCCAAATTAAGAAGTAATAAATTGCCCTGTACATTTCAGACTCCAATTCCAGGTGGTGTCAAAATACCTAATTACCTCATTGGTGATCCAGCTTATCCATTGCTTCCTTTCTGCATGAAAGAGTATGATTCATGTACCAGTAACGAACAAGTTGTTTTCAACAACATGCTGCGTTCTGCCAGGAACCAAATTGAATGTGCTTTTGGCCGGCTTAAAGCAAGATGGTCCATACTCACTACAAAAGTGGACTTCAAACTTGAGGCAATACCAACAATTATTTATGCATGTTTTGTATTACATAATTATTGTGAGAAGCATAACATGTATGTTGATCAGGACTTGGTTGACTCGCAAATTCAACTTATGAAGGAAAATGAAGATCAGTTTAAAAACACTCCTGATCCAATTTACTCTTGTGATGTGGGAGAAGGGAGTGTTGTGAGGACAACACTCTCACAATTAGTACTGAAGAATCTTTAATGTAGTACTTAAACTTTAACCTATTTACATGTATTGCTGTACTTAGTTTAATTAACTTAAGGGGGGAGACCCTTAAATACAAAATGCATGCTATGGATGACTTCTAACTGTCATATCTTGAGCTCCCTTAGTATCCTTGATTTAGTTTTTGGCCATATTTGTTCTATTGGAGGTCACCTTCACTTTCGGTAGTCATGATCATATTTGGTAAGTCACGTAACCATAACACAAAAACTCACACAGCTTACATCTTTCCCCAATGAAACAAAAGCCAACGGGTAGAGTGCATTCAGGTGCAAAATTTGTAGAATGGATTTGTTAAAATGTATGTTATTGAAGAAGCTATGACATCACAAAAACTTCATGACGTCATAGCTTTTTCAGTAATGCGAATTTTAGCAAATCCATTCTACAAATTTTGCATTTGAATGCACTCTACCTGTTGGCTTTTGTTCCATTGGAGAAGGATGTAAGCTGTGTGAGTTTATACGGTTTTTGTGTTCTGGTCACGTGACTTGCCAAATATGGTCATGACTACCAAAACTGAAGGCAACCTCTAACAGAACAAATATGGCCAAAAAATAAAGCAAGGATACTAAGGGAGCCCAAGATATGATGGTTAGAAGTCATCCATAGCTACCATTTTGTAGTTAAAGGTCTCCCACTTAATTTGCTAGCTGAACATTGTCAAGACATGAAAGATCCTAGCATATAACAACAACTTGATATTCTTGAACACAAACTAAGGCCACTTGAATGTTGGTAGTGTTCATTGACCAGCCCCTATATGATCGGCCAAAACCGATTCATATTACAGTGTAGGTACTGTAGGTGGCACTTTTCAAATTTAATTGTAACTATAAATTTCCATTTTTTGAACTAGTGTATTGGTTTCAGTTAATTACAAAGAAAAATTTTAACTTAAAATGTTTGTCTTAAACAGCACTCAGTACCAGTAGAAAAAATATAGTTGGGAAAATAACCAAGTAGAGATGTAATAAGAAATCCTTTTCTGAAACATCCTCAGATTTGTGCAATCAGGCAACTATGAATACTATAGTGAGCAATCCAACTGTGGATTATGGCCTGAATTTGTCAAACTCAGTATGAAAACTTTAACAACAACACGTATTGAGGAAGTCTGAAATTTTGTTGGATATACTAGAATGCTGTTTGAAACATTTTCTGTGGGCCAAATTATGCCAAACAAGGCTGTTTACATTTGAAAAACAATGAATAAAAAATACTTTTAAAAATAATTATCAAAAATTCCCCACTGATAACAGATTAAATCAAAACAAGGCAGGGCCTTCTCTGAGTATTAAAATTGAATTAAATATCAACAAAATGCAAATGTTGGCAGAAAAATGGAAATTGGCAGGTCAACTTATTTGCCCATAGAATAGAAAACTCTGTCAGTTATTTCCATAGCATCAAGTTGTGTTTGTATATCTATATACAATATAGATCTATTAGACAATGTCATAATGTCATAACTCTATGGTTGATAATAAAAGCTTCCACTGCTTCCTGGATCTTGCTGGCTACCATGTTGGCTAAACAGCTGGGCATAAACACCCTCAGCAGCCTGAGGTGCAACTTGCATTGGGTTTTGATAGAACAAATTCTGATTTACAGGTGCACGTACTGCATAAGGTTGTTGCAATGCTTGTGATAGCATCTCGATTGGTCGACAAACTCCTGCACCTAGATCAGTCATAGCTTTACTAACACTTTCAATACTATGAGAAAAACTTGCTGTAGACTCCCGCATTGCCTCAGCAAGGTCCTTTCGAAATTGGGCATCTTCCTTAGCTTCTTTAATAAGCAACCCATCCCTCTGGGCAGCAGAAAGCTTTTTTTCCAAATGCATTCTTTTGTTGTCGATTAGCTTTGGTACACAGTTAGCTTTGCGTTTGTTACCAGGTGCCACATCGCCACTTGCACTACCCCCATCATCTCCAGGGCCTAGATCACTTGAACCAGCTGAAGTACCTGCAGTTTCCAAATCCAAACTTAAGCTGTCATCTTCTGGATTGTGACATTGGACAACTTTATTGTCTTCCAGAAAATCATCTCCTCCTACACCATAAGAAAGGGGCTCTGTTCCGGCAGAACCACCCCACAATGTTATCAGTTTGTCGTAAAATTCGTAAACAAGTTTTCCACTGCCACTCCTACTTCCAGAAACTACAGCTTTAGAGAAACTCTGTCTGATTTCCTTCACCTTTTCCATCACTCTCTTCTGTCCTTTCGTTATCATATCTTTTGACTCTTTTACACGATGCTTTGCTTTGGCCTGCTCTTCCTTTGAACGGGTTTTGAAATCATCCGGTAACTTGAAAGCAGCCACAGGACCAAATATAGATTCATCGTCCTCATGAAGCTTCGTCATGTCCACTCGCAGTTCTTGGTACTGAATTTGTTTATCGGCGTCGAAATCAAGGTTTCTATAGGCCATTTTTGATTTGTATTCAAGTAAACAGTCGATCAACTGCCTTACCGTGTCTGTTTCCCAACGGAATCTCTTCGAAGTCAAGGTGGAAGACACTTCGCCATCCGCCATGTTTGCACGCGTTGTAGGTCGCGTGAGCTGCGTTCCGTTTAGTCAGCGTCCTTACAAGGCATGCGTAGTTGAAAAATTTTCATCCCGGTAACCGGGCTGGAGTGTTCATATGGGAAAATATTTCATCCCGGTTACCGAGATCTCGGTTTCTACAACCGAGATCTCGGTTTCTACAACCGAGATCTCGGTTTCTACAACCGAGATCTCGGTAACCGGGCTGGCCCGCCTTCTCATATGAACACATCGAAATTTTTACAAAGGAAATAGGAGTGAGGCGAGATCTCGGTAACCGGGCTAGCCCGGTCAACCGGGCTCATATGAAGAGGCCCTTATGCCAGTTAACGGTGGCGACAAGAAGGCGCACCATGTACATTTCACAGTCGCTATCAAGTAGATTTTGCCGGACTTTGAGTTCGTCTTAAGATAGAACAACACAAATACACAAGGAAATTTTTACAGTAACTTTGTAACCGACCTTTTGTCTTATGAAAGCTTGAAGCTCAGTAGATTGTGTCATATCGGTCATTGTTAAAACTGTCTTTGTTTTGATGCTACTTTTCGACATAGGAAAAGTATGTCGCACAAAAATATTCACCAAAAAGTAAATATTTCTTTGGCAGCTTCAATAACGACAGGGGATTAAGTTTAGATGATAAAACAAAGGATTATGTTCACAGAAATACCGAAGGTCCGGTACATTCGATACATGAGGTCACACAACTCGGGTAATATTCACGGTGAAAATTTGCATATTTGAGCGGTCGAACGAAAAAAATTATTTCTCGAAAACTAAAATATATTTTTACAAAAAAACCACACCATAATTATTAGAACATATTGGGCTACAAAATATAAAAGTAGGAGGGAAAAAAAATTTGGGTGACTTGCCGCTGTTTGTTTGATGCATGCTGACATTAGCTCTTAAATGTGAATGACGCTATATGTTTAAAACTTTTAAACGGCGTTTCTTTCCCTACAAACCATGATCAACAGCCTGTAGTCGCGTGTCCTTTTTAGCGGCCCACCAACAATTCCTTTTTTTCCACTTCAAGAACGAAATCAAAACTTAAACCACAATTTTTTTGGACACGATTTATCATCGACACCACGCACGTTCTCTTAGGGTGGACGCAACTTGGTAATGGCACGACATCTTTTGATGTTTTATTTTCATGATTACTTTCTGTCGACTGTTTTTCGAAATAATTTCACATACGCTTTAATTTTTCAGTACATTAAAACGCAAAATTAAGTTGACTTGGTCGTAAATTTACATACGACTACCGAATTCGCGAACATGTTCATTTCATGCACGAACTAACTCATAAATGACTGTGTAAAATATATAACAAATTAACGCCGCAAAGAGGTATTTGCACTTAAAATTTTAAGTGCTTTTGAGATTTTCTTTCAACCAGAAAATAACGTTATTTACAAATGCCCCTTCTTTTTGTATCGAGGTAGGAACTCACAACTTTTCTTTGATGAACAAGAATCGGTCAGTGGAATGTAAATACGTTTTTATGGGTATAATATTATGTTTGATTAAAACATCTAATGCACTTGGCTTGATTACATCTAAAATTATAAAAAGAAGGCTGCACAAGGTTATCTTAAAGTACAAACTAGTTTATTGCTTGCCTCATCAACTATTTCTTCTGAGTAAATTGTAAAAAAAAAAATGGGTTATTGTTATTGATAGTCATCATGAATGCAAAATCGTGCGTTTTCCTTATAAACTCCTCAGGGCAAATAGTCTCATCAGCTGTCAAAACATCAATACTGTTACAAAACCTTTATTAATTAGATGACATGGATGATTGAGTTTAAAAATAAATTACCACGAGTTTTACCCTGTTTCTTTGAAGACTTTAAACATTTAAAAGCATATTTATCGGCCGGTAGTATTGCAACTTGGATCTCGACAAAAGGATCGACAGAAAATTCCATTTTAGCCATCGATCAATTCAGGATCTTTACACTGGAATGATGTTGTTTCATTTGATGATCTTTTATTTCGTTTTCTTCTCGACCTCAGGGTATTATTAACTTTTACATCACTGGATGAATTTTTAAGTTTACCTTAGAGTTTTGGCTGCCCATGCATACATCCTACTCAAGAAATCTTTAGAACCGAAAAATACTTTTTATTTTTCTTTTAGAGTTTCTACTTTGTCGATTAATTGATTTGGAGATTTATATTTATGTATAATATTTTTATATAACTAAGTCTTGAATTGCAATAGACCCAGCACCAATCTGTGATCCAACAAAATAATTGGGCTGGAGTTATACTTCTGAGAAAAATAGGGGATTAGATACCCTTAATTTTATTCTTTCGCCCGAAATTAACCAGCGTTCAGTGATATATATACAGTCAGAAAATCATTTATGAGCAAATTTGACAGGAATGCCCTCTGGCTACATTTCTGTCTTGTTTTTATAGACTTCATAGGATTGTCCAAAGACTTAGCAGTGCTGAACTGTAAGGTGCTCAATGAGAAGTCCCCTTACGCCGTGTCAGGCGTCTATTGGATAGATCCTGATGGCGGTTCCCGTAGTAACGCTTTCCAGGTCTACTGCGACCAGCAAACAGACGGAGGGGGTTGGACGCTAGTTTACAGTTACACTTTCACTACCTACTCAAGCTTCTGGACCGGCCGAAACGCTGTCACTCCGCGCCCATCTTGGTCAGCTAGCGGCGCTAACGTTCGAGTGTCTAAAACAGTTCCACTGAGCGAGACGCAGTATGAGGCCATGGACTTTTCTTTGTGGCGCAGCATTGGCAAGGAATTCCTGATCAAGAGCAACATCGACAACTGGATTGCATGCAAGGAAGGTTCTGGTAGCATAGTGCAACACAAGAAGGGGTCACTTTCTTGTAAACTGGTGAAGCAGGTTTCTAATCAGTGCACTGGAACGGTACCAAAATTTATGAGTCTTCCCAGTCGCAGACCTCTCCTCACTGCTGGAAGTACTTATTACTACTTTGACGGGGACACAAGAATTAACTCACCAACTCATGATCCTTGTGGTAAAAATCGACCAAACCAGTTGAGAAACGTGCAAAACCCACATGGAAACATTTTTGTGCGCTGAGAACCTCACGTGAATCGTCTTAAGTTTTATTCTGTAAGCGGCTCAGAATTAAAGATGGGTTCTTGGGATATCAATGCCTGACTTTTCGAGAGCTGTAATTGTTTAAAAAAAAGTTGTAACCTTCACGCTCTCTAGCTGAGCATCTACCCGTGTTTTCGATTTCAGCTCATAACGAGACAACCCTCGTAATGTGTTAATATTCTGTCCTAAAACACTCTCAAATAAAAATTTGGTCTTCGCCTCTCTACACCACTCCCCCTCTTCCAGCAAGAATTTACGGCCCTCCCAAAAATGCATAAGAATCGTGAAGCTAACTCTACACCGCCATTTCGCTCCATCGTATCTTCTTTAGGAACATACAATTACAACCTGGCATCTCATCTCACATTCCAACTGATTACTGTGCCACTGACACTTTTACTTTTGTACAGGACATCTAATCGTTATCTATATCTCGTAAGTTTATGGTCTCTTTTGATGTTGAAAGTCTCTTTACTAACATACCTCTTGAGGAGTGTATTGACTTAGCGGTCAATTACATTTCCGACGGTAATCCCGACATTAAGTTGAACAAATCTGAACTTAGAAGTCTCTTCATTGGAGTTACCGCCCAGACTCATTTCATATTTAATGGTTCTTTTTATGATCAAATAGATGGCGTAGCCATGGGGTCCCCCATTGCCCCTGTCTTAGTCAATCTTTTTATGGGACATCACGAAAAACTTTGGTTGGAAAACCTTCATGGCTCTACAATTTTATTTTATCGCCAGTATGTTGATGATACTTTTTGCTTATTTAACCCAGATCGAGATGCCACTGTATTTTTGGACTATATCAACTCTAGGCACCCTAACATCAAGTTCACTATGGAAAAGCAGATTAATTACAAATTACCCTTTTTAGATGTCCTGGTTGACAACCATTAGCCCAATTCCTCTCTAACTGGGATTTACCGCAAGAAAACTTTCACTGGGTTACTAACTAATTATTTCAGCTTCAGCTCGTACTCTTACAAAGTAGGTCTCATTAAGACACTCGTTGATAGGGCCTACAAGATTAATAACACCCGGTTAGGGTTTCACGAGGACATTAACAAACTTACTGATATTCTAAAAAAGAATCTTTTCCCTGCTCATTTAATCGAGAAGATTATAAACCGTTACATCACTGGGACCCAAAACAATCATCATCCCCGGGATTCCCTTTCTACCACTTCACCTACGTTCTACTTTAAGCTACCCTACATAGGCCACTTCTCTGCTATCACTCAAAAAAAGATCCGCCATTTTATTAAGCGCTATTGCAATGACTTGGATATCAAACTGCTTTTCTCTTCCTCCAAAATCGGTAACTTGTTTGGTGTGAAAGACCCTGTCCCTGACGGGCTCCGTTCACCTGTAGTTTATAAGTTTGTATGGACTGGCTATAATGCCTGTTACGTCGGTGAAACCTCTTCCTTCCTTTTTTCACACGTGTTAGAGAGCACTAAGTCAGTGACAGGGCCTCACACATTCTCAGGCATCTGAAAGATTCTCCACGTCGTCGCGCTTTGTGTTCTACAGATAACTTCCATGTTTTAGATCACGCCTCCACCAGCTTTCAGCTTAAGATAAAAGAGGCTATTCATATTCAAAGAGAACAACCATCTTTGAATCAGCAATTACACCATGTAAATCTAAATATATCTTTTTAATTCTCACACTTTCATGCTTTACCTCTTTTCATGTTGTCACTATTCATCTTACTAAGCATTGTTCTACTTACTATAGAATTCAACTTTCAACGCTTTGAACATTTTTTACAGACTCAAACGTTTTGTCGCTTTCTTTAAAATACAGTTATTTTTTAAATTAAAAAATAATAATTATAACTCAACAACTCAAACATTTTCTGTTAGGTCCAGAAAGTAAGAGGATTGCTAAAAGTAATTTCCTTAAGAAATGGAGTTTAGTTAAATTGTTTCCCAAAGATATGATTGTTTTCACTTTTCTTCAAAAAACGGGAGCTTTGATTTCTGCACTCTGTGTACAAGGTCAGCGAAACAGATAACGTTGGCATTTTTTTCACTTTCTAGAAGCGCTTGAGGATTGTCAATGAATGTAGAATATTTTCCAACTAAAAATTGGTATATTTCAAAGAGAAATATGGAGTTATTTGAGGACCGTGTCCAGCCGTGTCATTGAAAAGTTTTTAAGTGTCAAGCGCTTGGATGGCTTCGTACTCTGTATACAGGGTTAGCGAGAAACATCAAGTTCGAAATTTTTAGGCTGCCTGGAAGCGCTTGAGAATTGTAAATAAAGGTAGAACATTTTTTGATTTCGAAGAGAAATATGGAAAAATATCGGACTATCGAACGTTTAATTATTTTAAGTTTAGTCACTTCGTTGATGGAACGTCAGGGACACTGACAGTTTGCGTTACAATTCTTATTTGCTGCTTTGCATGGACAATAACCTCGACCACTCTTTCGAGCGCAAGTTCCTCTCCACGGGCAGGAAACTTCAACTGACCCTTGGTCCTATTTAACAAGGATGGCAAACTACAATTAAAAAAAATTGATAAATGAATGAAAACGTGGTGGATCAACCTTCTTCGAAATGCTCGCAAGGATTTTCGCGTTCCTCTTTAACAACAACCGATCCATAAGCGTTTACTGCCTCGGAATCTACTAAATCAATGGTTCACCTGATTCCATGTCGGATTAAAACGTATAGAACTCTTTTAAACAGAATTATTTTGATAAGCTCTTCAAATTCATCGGAGAAAACGCAGAAAATATTTTGAGACGTGACAAGGTTAAAATAACTGACCAATCAGAGGCGCTATTTAAACAAAAGCGTTGGTTCAAAACAAAAACAAACGACCGCGTTGCATCAAGGTTGGAAATGGGCCTTCAAACTAGTTAGTGAATTTTTCGAAGAATTACAGCCTGTATGTTTGTTTTCTAATTAAATCAATTACTGTTGTAAAAATGACTCATCTAATCATCTAAATCTTTTTAGGAACCTCACAACGTACAATTTTAGGCAGAAGCTTAACTAGAGAGGTGGGGGAAATGGACTGCACTACAGTTACGTTTTGGGATCCGTGCATCCAGAAGGCACTTTCCTAAAAAACTCGCAATGGCATTTCCCGCTGCTTTTACCTTTTCGTTTCCTATTTTCCTCAGAAAATTACAAGAAAATTGCCATTAGAGGGCGCTAATACCGAGTCAACATTTTAATGATGAAAATTCATGATGGCTAATATTCCTCCTTGTCTTCGAAAAATAATAAATAATTGCAAGCTTTCCAAGCTTGCCTCCCGTTTAATTTAGAATTTATGTCAACATTACCAGATTTCTCGAAATTCGGGGAAACTTCGTTTTCCAAGGGTACACGGTCATAGCCAAACAAGTCGCATTTGAGAATTATGGGCTCAGCATAGTAGAAGGAGGGTCTCAATGGGGTGATGGCTTTTACGGCTAAGCATCAAAATTTGGCTATATAGTACGAATAATGGTTAACATCATTGTAAATAATGTTAACCATTATGTGCATAATAAACGTAAATTCAGCCACAAGCAAATCAATCATTTTTCATAGCGAGTATTCAGAGAAGCAGGCGAGGAATATAGTCATCAGTACAATATCTAGTTTCCCTTTTCTTAGTATTTTAGTTTTTTGGGTTTTTTTGTGGTGATCAGTGGTGACCGTATATTGAATACTGACTCAAAGTAGTATTCAATGACTTTTAAATGTAAATAGTCTTAGCCCGACATGAAAGATTCACCTTAATTAGTGCTACAGCATTCTAGAAACTTTCCTGAAGTTAAGGAAACTTTAAGTGTTCATCCCTTTAAAGGGATGAACACTTAAGCCTGACGTTTCACATTAAACAGGGTAAAATGATTCATTTTTCATCCCTAGTAAAGTGTGACGTGCCAAACCGAATACAGTCACTTAGTTTTTTTTAGCATTTTTGCCTTCGATCATGCAAATCACACCCGTTAGAAAATGAAAAGTTCACGATTACAAGGAGTCGATTATCATGCACATATAGCTTACCGTTTAGAGAAAGAAACTTAAGTTGTACTGTGATCGATCTTGTGATGAAAATCAAATCTTTCAAAGAGATCAACACATAAGCCTGACGTTCCCTATTTAAAAAAGAATAAAAAATAATAACACTTTTCATTTTTTTTGTTCAATTACATCATCAGTGATAAAAATTGTGTTCTAGGAAACCGAAATACTGAGTACTTATTGATTGAGTGGAAGGGCCGGACGGGAACTTATACTTGGCTCGGGGTCATGATCTATGGACCGAGCGCAGCGAAGTTCTTGCTTCATGAACGAGAGCCAAACCAAACTCACATCAATAAGAATTTTATCATATGATCACTAACTGTTCAAAATTTCAACCTAAATAGGACGCGATAGACGGGGATACGAACACACACAAAAAATTGCGCAATTGAAACTTTTCGTTTTTATTTCGATTAGCCCAGAGGGGAGAGGGGAATTACTTAAAACACATGGGATCTGGATACCCAGAACACTGTGACAGCAGAAGTTCGGAAGGTTGAAAAAAGTCCCGACTGTAATTCGTTATTTTTGTTGTTTCATTCGCAAAGCATCAGCCACATTTTCAACATCTTGGTAAGTGCGATTGAAAATCTTTTCTAGTCGCTCGGTTTTTTTATCAGCTTTAGTTATTTAGTAACTGTAGCCGAGGTAAGGCACTAACGGCAAAGATAACGGTTTTTTTCGATCCTTGTGTTTGCTATGTGTAGTTATGTCTCATTTCGAGCGTTAGCCCTTCGTAAAGCGGTTTATGGGGCGATTGAATCGCCACCACGGTCCGATAAATTCGTTCTACGGCGACTTTTTCAAATCTCTGTGGCTCATACCGTATAATTTATCCTCATTAACTAAGGTTATTGAGTGTCGTTCAATTTGAGAAATTGATGATCATAAAACTAAAATCAGACCTCTATTTATGTTGTGGACTGTCCCTCGCTGAAGGAAATCCGTGGTGCCTCATTACGTGGTTTTCCAGTGGCTATGATCTGCATTAGCTATTAACTCGACTTTGTTTCAGGATAGTTCAACGAACGATATAGAGATCGCGATAGATTCGAATGTAATTTCCGTTCTCAACTTGTACACAAGCGTTTCATGGTGGAGATACCCTTCACTTAAATCTTTGGTTGCTCGCGGCCGGTTTTACGGTACATATATTTCTAAGGCCGTAATCTGTTTCTTTGTCTGTTAAAGCGCCAGTCTCACATAAGAAGATAAGTCATGACGCCGCGCGCTTAAGAAGAGAGATGTTTTAATTTTCTTAGAGAAACTGAAACTTGCCTAAATTCACTGTAATTGCCTACATAGTAAAAACGTACTTTTCCGTCATTAAGACATATTCATAATGCATTTTTTCCTTTACTGAAGTCAGAGGATATTCGCAGTGTCACAGTTCGTGGTTTTCCAGTGTCCATAATTTTCACTGGTAATTCACGTGAGCTTGCTCGCTTTTTGTGAAAGTACCAAGATCTCCCATGAGAAAAGAGGTCAGTCTATGAAACGGCTGCTCACAAAGAAAGATGACCCCATCGAGACCCCTCGCCCTCCCAAAATGAATCCTGTTTTGTTGACATTTTTCCTACGCCTATAAAGTCATGTAATGTTATGCAAAAATCTCAAGCGAAGTGAATGAAGTTGTTTCAAAGCGACTCCGTTAAACCTTAGTGGTTTCACATCTTACCAATCATCCTCATCAGCTATGAAAAGGTTCGTTTCCAGCGACATTGGTTTGATAAGTAGAGTCATTACTTGGTAATAAACTGCTGAAACAATGTTTTCGAATATTGCCATATTGCACAATGTCAGGAAAGTTTCTAGAACGCTGTAGTAAAAATTAAGAAATATCTAGAACGCTGTAGTACTAACTAAGAAATATCTTTCTTGTCGAGCTCAGACTGTTAACGCTTAAAACTCATTCAATACTACTTTGAGTTAGTAGTCAATATATGGTCACCACTGATCACCACGAAAAAACATCCAAAAATCTAAGAAAAGGGAAAGTAGATATCATACTGATGACTATATTCCTTGCCTGCTTCTTTGAATACTCGCAATTAAAAATAATTAATTTGCCTGCGGCTGAATTAACATTTGTTTTATGTTTTTTTTCTCGAAAGTAGAATACTGATTTCTGAGGGGTTTCGTTTTCCAGTAATATTATCGTTGTCTAATTGTCAAGCTACGCAATAAAAGCACTCCGCAATCGCTGAAAATATCAACAAGTTGCCTTTGGAGAAATAAGTGACTGAGGAGGGAAAGTTTTTGGTTTCCCCACGTGATGAGTAAATCCAAAAGTTCTTTTTGGATCATAAAAGAACTAGATCAAAGTTACTTATTCCTAATAGTGTCTACACCTGAATGGGTCAGTGAGCGAGTAAGCTGGTGGCACATTTACGTATTGGAGTCTACGTAGAAACCTGTTGCTATGCTTCGCTTAGCTGCGCGTTAAGAACATTAGTTCAAAATTAAAGTTAAAATGCCAGCCATCTGGCAAACTTTTGTGAATTGTATTTGTATCAAAGTGTCAGCTTAGGCTTTACAAACAAACGATTTTAAGGTGTTAAAATTAAAAGAAACAGCCGTAGAGAATGGTTTAATATCTAAAAATATACCCTCAGGGTGTTCTAAATGTTTGCGTTCTCATCTGAACAACAAAACAATCACAGTTAAATGCTGTTCATCAAACTTTGTGAACTAGACTAATATCAGAATTTCAGATAGGGTTTTACCTATATTTTAAGTTGTTAAAAAAAACAGACTCCGGTTTAAAAATGGTTTTAAAATCTAACTGAATATGCCCTCAGCAAATTTTGTGTTCTTTCCTGAATAACAAAACGGTCGCGATTAAGGTTAGTCAAGAGAAGGAGGTTTTCGAATGTGGGGAAAAGTCATGAACATCTCTCATTCAAGTTTTTTTCTGTCGTTTCACTTTCAAAAGCATCAACCACGAGGTCGACAACTTGGTAAGTGTAAGTAGAAGGATAATTGGCACTCTGTCATGTACTCAGTACATAGTTATCGTAAATTGTTAATTAGATGAATTTTGCATGAGTAAAGTTTTAATGAATGGCAAAGCCTGCAACGAATCAGCCCTGTTTTCTCGGTCAGTCTTTATTCTGTGACTGTTAAGAAGCGTAACGTTGTGCAAAGTTCGCCACCGAAGAGAAATGGATCTGTTACAAAGCGACCCTGTCAAACCTTTGTCGCCTCACATCTTATCAATGATCCTCATCTGCCATGAAAATATTTGTTTTCAGGGACATTCGCCAGATAAATGAGCTCATTACTTGTAAAAACCCGGTTTCTCATCAGCAACAACAACAAAGCAACTTCCTTGAATTCACTATGATCATGTATGTAATTGTAATAAGACTGAGTGGAGTCTGTAATCACAGGAGTGATGAAAAAGTCGGACGACCGCGCAGCGGAAGTCCGATTTGTTTATCACGTGTACGATTTCAGACTGAACTGGACAAAGTCTTCTTACCAATTAATCATGAAAATTACAATTTCTGAGAAAAGAAAAACAGCCAGGTTATGAAAGAAAAGAAAGAAAATTTGCGTTAAAAGACTTAGCGAGGAGGCGTAAATTGTTTGATTGGTTGATTTAAACTGCCGCTTGGAATGTGATTAACTTATCGAACTTTATGATTGATGATTGATTATCGTAATAGGGTCAAGGGGAATCCAATTCGGTCTGTAATCATACCGAGTGATTAAAAATTTCCGTAAACAACAATTACATTTTGGACAAACATCTCCGGTAGAGACAACGTGAAAAAGGAAAAAATTACTCCATTTTTGAAATTCACCAGTTTTCTTTTTTCAAGATAAGTGGTTGTTGCTATGGTTATTGCAATCAATTCTGTGATTGGTGGATTTAGCTGAGTGGACTTAGTATAATGCTTCTTCAATTGCAACTGTCCGATTATAGGTGTCCGATTACAGCCAACTGTCCGATTACAGCCAAATGTCAGATTACACTGTCCGATTTCAGCTACACAGAATAATTGGAGAAAAATAAAGCAGTTAATGCAAGGAAGACTTCGATTTAAAAATTAATTTCTGCCTTTAATTAGAATTTTAAAAATGGCTGCATTTGTTTGCCGTCTCGTACGGCACCACACCTCAACTTCAGCATAACATATAAAAGAAGCGTTGAGTTCCAAATGCAAATTAAAATAATTTGCCGTCGCGGTTTCGGTTCGCAGACGACGCAAATCGTGGTGAATTCACGTTGTTGTTTTGCATAGGACGGCTAAGAAATGTAAAAAGTTTTAAAATGCGCGTGCTGAGCTATTGTTCCGCCAATTAGATCTTTTGCTTTTCCATGTCCTCGTTGCCGTCCCCGTCGTGGTTTGCTTAAGGTCCCTATTATTTTTGCCGTTTCACTTTCAAAGTAATAGCCAAGAGGGGATACCCAAAACAGAAGTGATCTGAATACTCAAAACCTCGGGATACCCTAAAAAACTGTGAAAGCGCAAGTTTCAGAATGTTTGGGAAACTTAGGTACTCGGGTTTTGTTATCTAAAAGTATTTAGTGAAGTAAGCTCTGATAGGAAAGCCTTATGAATGCTTTTCCGATTTTTATGTTTGCATATCACGTTGTGAATAATCGTAATTGCAGAAACTGATTGTTTTCCCAATTACGTAATTAGGCAAATATATTTATTTCATTGCTGATGTTATAGGATAATCGCGATGTAAGAGTTCGTAGTTTTCCAGTGGCCGTAATTTGCATAGGTAATAAATTTGACCTCGTCCACTTTTTGTTAAAGCACCAAAGTCTTCCGTAAGAAGATAAGTCAGCCTATAACGCTGAGAGCTCACGAAGAAAAACAGTGTATTTCCGGTGAGGAACAGAACGTTACTTGACTGATTTACTATAATCTGGTCATAGTGTTATTGATCAGATAACAATAATACAATAAATACAAATATACAATAAACCCAAACAACTTTGGTTAAAAATCTAGAGATTTTTCTGGTGCTATTTAACAAACTCATTGTGTATGCCTGCATAAAAGTGGGAAAAAGAGGATTACATAGAGAATAATGCGTGGGCGCGCGTGGATATGGAATTTCTCTTCGAGTGTTTAACTACGTAGCTCACGAGTGAGCGCAGCGAATGGGTGAGATGTCGATTTGAACACGAGAAGAGAAATTTCATATCCACAAACAACCATGTATTATTTTGTTTCTCATATAAACTCGATAAACCCTTTACTGACAAGAAAAATCAACTTTATTCATCAATGATATTTGATATTCTAAAAGATCAAAAACGTGTAGAATCGTATCGTGTGGTTCTTACATTAATCAAGATGTATTGAAAGTTGTTCATCTCTTCCGTGGAACAAAACACTTAAAAATCATGGTATAGGTTGGCCTCATTACTGAGGGAAGTTTAGGAATGTAGGAAAAATTGTTATCTGATTTTCATTGTTTTTGTCGTTTCACTTTCAAAAGTGTCAGCTGCGAGGTCAATTTTATCGGTCAATAATTTTATCAGTGTACTTTTTTTTTAAAGTAACTTTGTCTTACCTTTAGTTTTAACTTTACGGTCACATATGAAATAAGTAACTTCTCTATCGCAAATGCATAAATTATTTTTTTTTTAAGTCCTGTCCTGTCCTGTGACTATTAAGTCATGTTATGTTGTGCAAAAATCGCCACCGGATGAAATAAATTGGTCACAAAGCCGGAGTTCGTCAAACCTCTGTGACCCCACAGCTTGTTCATCATTCTTATCAGCTAAGGATAGATTCGTTTTCAGTGACATTCATCTGATAAGTAAGCTCGTTACTTGGTAATATCTTGCTACAACAATATTTTCAAGTGTTTCATGCCATATAGCGGAAAGTCAAGAAATCTTCCAGACAGTTGCGGTTAAAGGTTCTGTCTCCTGTTAGCCTAAGAATTGAAACGCTTAAGATCAAGTCTCTGTAAGAATCAAACATCTTGGGAAATGAAAATTTTCAACCCCCCTTCAAATTTTACATGCAGTTAGGCACTCAGGGGGGATGCACAAAAATGCCCTTTTTAAAGGCCGCAGCACTCTTGTTGCTATAGTAACAACGACTTCTTGTTCGAGGCCTGGGGCCTGATTTTCATACAAAAACGTCGCAAGAAAAAAGTGAAATGTTTATTTCTCTATCTTAAGCTAAATAAAACATTAAAAATTGGCACTTCTACCATACATAGTAACATCATTTGTCTTCACATTGATTCATTCAATTTTCCCTGGGAGTGAATGTGAACACACCAATAGATTATTCATCTCGGTACAGTTTCGGTCATTTTTGTTGTCGGGTAAAACAGGGAAAACTTTCATCTGAATTTCTTCAAAAGTACACCGATTCTGGAACCGAAACTAACCACCTAGCTGGTTATAATATTCTTGTTTTTAAATATGTAAAAATCTCTGCGGGTCTGACTCCACTTTTTATAGGGGCAATTCGCAAAAAAAGCTCAAAAATCAGATATTGCATAATTTGGCGATGTTTACACCTAATGTTCTCAACAACAAACGTTTCAGACAAATGAAAGGTGCGAGGCTTTGAAAGAATGTTATCTTATGAGCAATATCCCGAAGAGAAATCTCGCCTCTGTTTGTCATCTTTTAAAAAATTGACTAACCTTCGTGGAGGACAACTCGACGTAACTACAAACATAAACTTCAAATCGTGTACATATCATCCACCTGCACCTTCTTCCATGGGAATTTGAGCAATCTGAAATTCTCTGAAGATACACTGTTATACTTGTATGTTATTTGAAACATGTTGAAGTCGGTTGATCTACACGAAACTATCCTCACACCGGTCAGTTGTCATAAACACCTTATCATGATGGCGTGACGCTGTATTTCTCCATGAAGTTTCCATCGGTCGCCCCAAAGAAGACGAGAAATGGACATTTTGGTCGTGACAACGTATATGTTCATGACAAATGACGGGTGTGAGGATAACCAGCTCGGTGGGTAGTTTCGGTTCTAGAATCGGTGTACTTTTGGAGAAATTCTTTGCTAGTTTCTTTGCAGAATACTGGTAGTACAACATCATTGATTCCCCAAGATTATCAAATGCTCTGATGAAGGGCTAACGTTCGAAACGTCAGCTTCAGAAACTCATCACAATGGCCAATTTACATTATCAACTCAGTTGGTAAAGCCAAATTATATTGTATATCCCACCAAAGTTTTTTTCGAAACTTACCCCGTTGATTAATGTTGTTTATAGAAACTATGCAAGGGGAAAGTTCTCACAGCAAAAGTTAAGATAAATGCTGTTTTGTTTATCTTTATCCTGTGACTTTAGAGTCATGTCATGTTGTGCAAAAATCACAACTTAAGTAAAATGAAGGGTGACAAACCGAGTTTGTCAAACCACTGTTACCTCAAATCCTGGCAATCATCCTTATCAGTTACGAATAGATTCGTTTTCAGCCATATACCTCAGATAAGTAAGTTCGTTAACCGGTGATAAACTGCTAGAACAACATTTTCAAATGTTCCCAGAACGTTGTAGTAAAAGGTATCAATCCTTCTTGTTTTTTTAAGAAACCTGCAACCTTTCAAAACCACCTAATTGATGGCGCGACCCCACGACTTACGATCGTTAATCAAACTCAAGCATGCGTCATTTTTTCTTTTACTTGATAAGAAGAATAAACGAAACAGCTGGATCAAAAATCATTTGGATAACAGATGACTTTCATAGAGTGACAGTCATACAGTCTGCTTCAAAGAATCTGTGCAGGTCAAATAAAATTTTAAAAGTTTCACCGAATGTGATCCGTTGATGTGTTCCAGTTGTACTTATCCACACCCTTCTTCAATTTTGTTTTAAAGCCGATATGGTGAATTCTAACACTTTCAGCTCGTTACAATAAGTTTCAAGGTGAAATCGACCAAGCTTGCTTTTGTAACTTAACATGTGTGTTCCGGTTTGTAGTGACTCATTATGAATCCAGATTATCGAATAACTTTGTATTGCGTTACTGAAAGAAATGTTTCCCTGATTACAGGAGAGGATGGCAATGGAAACCTAATAGCAGAAGCCATGATAGCTTTCATGACCATCGCCTTACTTGTTTCCCTGTTCTTGCGCAACTCAAATCGCATTCAGAAAGCCATTGAGATATGCAGGGAATGTTTGATTTTGCTAAATAGCACCGATCAAAACAGCAAAGACATCTTTATAGTTGTTTTCAGCAACATGCTGTTTATCTTATACATAAAGTCTGGAATTATGCTTAAAACACTTGGCGAAAACCTAAAGGCGAAGGAATATTTTGAGAGGGCCCTTGCTATAGCTACCGAAATTGGCGACAGAAGAGGAGAAGCATCATCTTATGGAAACCTAGGTACTGTGTTTTTGTCGCTCGGACAATACGCCAAGGCTAGAGAGTATCTCCAAAAGGCGCTTCTCATCAGAACTGAAATTGGTGACAAAGAAGGAGAGGCAACTGACTACGGAAATCTTGGTTATTTGTTTCATTTGCTCGGGCAATACGACAAAGCTGAAGAGTATATCCAAAGAGCGCTTGTCATCAGAACTGAAATTGGCGACAGAAAAGGGAAAGCATCATGTTATGGAAACCTAGGTACTGTGTTTCAGTCGCTCGGACAATACACCAAGGCTAGAGAGTATCTCCAAAAGGCGCTTGTCATCAGAACTGAAATTGGTGACAGAGAAGGAGAGGCAACTGACTACGGAAATCTTGGTAATTTGTTTCAGTCGCTCGGGCAATACGACAAAGCTGAAGAGTATCTCCAAAGAGCGCTTGTCATCAAAACTGAAATTGGCGACAGAAATGGGAAAGCATCATGTTATGGAAGCCTAGGTACTGTGTTTCAGTCGCTTGGACAATACGCCAAGGCTAGAGAGTATTTCCAAAAGGCGCTTGTCATCAGAACTGAAATTGGTGACAGAAAAGGAGAGGCAACAGACTACAGTAACCTTGGTATTGTGTTTATGTCGCTCGGCCAATACGACAAGGCTCAAGAGTATCTCCAAAAGGCGCTTGTCATCAAAACTGAAATTGGCGACAGAAAAGGGAAAGCAACATGCTATGGAAACCTAAGTGTTGTGTTTCAGTTGCTCGGACAATACGCCAAGGCTAGAGAGTATCTCCAAAAGGCGCTTGTCATCAGAACTGAAATTGGTGACAGAAAAGGAGAGGCAACTGACTACAATAACCTTGGTATTGTGTTTATGTCGCTCGGCCAATACGACAAGGCTCAAGAGTATCTCCAAAAGGCGCTTGTCATCAAAACTGAAATTGGCGACAGAAAAGGGAAAGCAACATGCTATGGAAACCTAGGTACTGTGTTTCAGTCGCTGGGACAATACGCCAAGGCTAGAGAGTATCTCCAAAAGGCGCTTGTCATCAGAACTGAAATTGGTGACAGAAAAGGAGAGGCAACTGACTACGGAAATCTTGGTAATTTGTTTCAGTCGCTCGGGCAATACAACAAAGCTGAAGAGTATCTCCAAAGAGCGCTTGTCATCAAAGCTGAAATTGGTGACAGAAATGGGGAAGCATCATGTTATGGAAACCTAGGTACTGTGTTTCAGTCGCTCGGGCAATACGACAAGGCTAAAGAGTATCTCCAAAAAGCACTCGTCATCAGAACTGAAATTGGTGATAAAGAAGGGAAAGTAACAGATCTTGCAAACTTTGGATGTGTGTATGGAGCTATAGGAGATTATGAAGCCTCAGAAGTATGCTTAGAGAAAGCTTTATCGATGTCCAGAGATATTGGAGATAGAAGAGGAGAGTTCGAAATCCTTCAACATTACGCCATTTTGTATTTGTCGCAAGATAAAAAAGAAGAATCCCTTTCGTGTCTTTATCTCTGCATTGAAAAGTATGAGGAGCTGAGATATTTCTTAGGCGCCAATGATCAGTTCAAAACATCATTTCTGGAGCACTCAGGAATATTTCCCTACAAGCTGCTTTGTAGTTTGCTTTGTGACACCGGAAATGCTCGGGATGCTCTTTATGTTGAGGAGTTGGGTCGAGCTAGAGGCCTATCAGACTTAATGGTAGAGAAGTACTCGGTTGGAACGCACATCTCTGCTAATCCGCAATCTTGGTTTGGCGTTGAGAACATTTTTAAAAAGAAAAATAACTGTAGTTGTCTGTACATTTCGTATTTTGACAGTGATCTGCGTTTGTGGATCTTAAAGAAAAGTGGAGTCCTTCACTATAGAAGAATATCAGTAGAAGAGAATCTAGTTCAGGCTGGGTTGCCCAAAGATTTGCGTTTGAGTCAATTTTTGGATGGTAATTTCCGGAGTCTTGGTATTTTGCCCACTAAAGATTGTGAAGATCGGTCTTTAAATATGGTTAAATTGCAACCTCTCTCCCCCGCACAGAAGAGCTCAGCAAGATTGCGACTCGTGGAGGAGGACGACGAGGACGAGGATGAGGACGAGAAAGTGATTTCAGGTCTATTTTTGTGTTACAAAATGTTTATTGCTCCCGTTTATGATTTGCTTGAGGAGCCTGAAGTCATTATCGTTCCTGACCGCAGTTTGTACAAAGTTCCCTTTGCTGCACTGAGTGAAAAGGAGGGAGCCCAATACCTCTCGGAGACTCATAGAATCCGTGTCATTCCTTCTTTGACAACACTCAAGATTATTCAAGATAGCCCAGAGGACTATCACAGCAACACTGGTGCCTTGATAATAGGCAACCCTAAGGTTAATTGGCTGCCACCATTGCCAAGTGCAAGAAAGGAAGCGGAGATGGTCGGACGACTGTTGGGTGTTCTGCCTCTGGTAGGAGAAGAAGCAACGAAGCAGGCGGTGCTTGAGCGGATAAGTTCAGTGAGCCTGATTCATTTTGCTGCCCATGGTGACGCCGAAAGGGGAGAAATTGCCCTCTCCCCCATCCCTAGTACTTCCAACAGGCGAAACGCTATCTTACCACATGAAGATTACATGTTGACGATGGCTGATGTATCACGAGTGAAAGTCAGAGCTAAACTGGTGGTACTTAGCTGCTGTCACAGTGGAAGAGGTCACATTAGAGCCGAGGGAGTCATAGGAATTGCCCGTGCGTTCTTAGGATCCGGTGCTCGCTCGGTGTTGGTTGCGCTGTGGGCCATTTCAGACTCAGCAACAGAGCAGCTGATGAGTCGGTTCTACGAACACCTTGTAGAGGGAGAAAGTGCCAGTGAATCCCTCCATCAGGCCATGAAGTGGATGAGAAAAAGCAAGTCTACCAGTGTGTCTGAGTGGGCTTCGTTTACGCTGATTGGAGATGATGTGAGACTCGGGTTTGACAAGCAGAGGTAAGACTCAGTCCGAAAAGATATTTCACAAATTAAAGTCTAAGTAGATGTGAAGGTAGCTGTGATTTACTGGTCGGTGACTGTGGGCGGGGGTCCTTTGTTACCATCAAGGGTAGTTCGGTATATATCCATATACATATATTTTTTTTCTTTTCTTTTCGGAGAGTTACTATCGACGCTCTCTGGTGTAAATATAGAATCTCGAAAGGGCCTCTCTGCCAATCACATACAAGTGCTAGCCATTTATATTTTTAGATATTAAGCTTGGTATAATTGTATTTGCTTCATATCCAAAATATTAATCGAGTTAATAATAAATTGCTGTTTTTTTTTCTCTTTTTTTTTACAGAGAAAGAGACCCCGACAGAGTAAATAATGAGAATCACTCGAAGGAAACAGAGCCAAAAGACTTTTAGATGCATAAATTGAATAGAGCAAAGTAGAGAACATACTTTATCCGGTATTTCATTAAAATTAAAAAAGGAGCTATCCCAAATTAGATCTAGTTCAATTTTTTGTGCTTTCGTTTTCAATATTGTTAAAAGACGAAATTTGTATCTATCCAGCGTTTTTTTTTTTACTTATTTAAACGTTGGAAATGAATGGAAATAGTATATTAGCATAAGCCATTCAGTAAAAATTATAATAAGCCAGTTGATCATTTCTTATTCCTTTTGGCGGTCTTATCTTACAGGTATAATTTAGCACGCTCGACACCTCTTTTTCTTAGAGGTGACTTAAGGTGTAAACAAGTAGTACTTTTCATCCTCCGCACTGAATTTATAATCAGGTAATTTATACGAATAGCACGTAGCTCTTTTAGGGGCAGTACCTTGGGTACGCCCTTTCTTCTCCAAATTTTCTGTTTATTGTGCTGTTATGTAACAGTCTTCGAGAAGTATTTCCTCTTAAAATATATTTTCAAGTATGATTCTAATTCTGTTGATAATTTCATTACAATTTTTATATTATCAATCTTGTTTTAGTTATGACCAACATTGACTGTAAGACTAAGAAATTTAAGGATTTTGTAAAGCGTAAACATCTCGAAGGTATCTACTTAGTATGCGAACTCCACTCTGCGTAGCTTAACGTGATTCGCTAGTTAAGTGTAAAAGGATGACGAAGGTTAGAGATTGGCAGCTCAGTAAGCGTCCCTTTTATAAGTGGAGACCCACACTTTTCTTGTTAGATCTGAGTTAGTCCCGAGGTAATAAGTTGTATGTAAGAAAGAGAAGAATAAAGAAACCTTCAACTGAACAACGCAAAAATTATATTTCCAATATCACAAGCACAGAAAAACGTTGACGTAAGTAAGGCTTTAAAGTAAAGCGAAATCAGTAAAGTTAAAACAGTAGTTTAGATATAAAACGAACCACTATAATCTGATTAAATTTTTTTTTCAAAGCCTTTTGTAAGGTTTAGTTAACAAAATCTTCAATATTTGAGGAATAAATTTGATGTAGCATCTTAAAAGATCCTTGTCAACCACTCCTCTTCCAAAATATATCCTGATCAAAACTAATCTATGAAGACAGAAGTTTAAAATCGCTTCCGGATGTCATGCAGGCTCGTCAATACTTCAAGAGTGTTATGTTAGATTTTTTTTGCAAATTGTAGTGATTTATGCCAGTTAACGGTGGCGACAAGAAGGCGCACCATGTACATTTCATAGTCGCTATCAAGTAGATTTTGCCGGACTTTGAGTTCGTCTTAAGATAGAACAACACAAATACACAAGGAAATTTTTACAATAACTTTGTAACCGACCTTTTGTCTTATGAAAGCTTGAAGCTCAGTAGATTGTGTCATATCGGTCATTGTTAAAACTGTCTTTGTTTTGATGCTACTTTTCGACATAGGAAAAGTATGTCGCACAAAAATATTCACCAAAAAGTAAATATTTCTTTGGCAGCTTCAATAACGACAGGGGATTAAGTTTAGATGATAAAACAAAGGATTATGTTCACAGAAATACCGAAGGTCCGGTACATTCGATACATGAGGTCACACAACTCGGGTAATATTCACGGTGAAAATTTGCATATTTGAGCGGTCGAACGAAAAAAATTGTTTCTCGAAAACTAAAATATATTTTTACAAAAAAACCACACCATAATTATTAGAACATATTGGGCTACAAAATATAAAAGTAGGAGGGAAAAAAAATTTGGGTGACTTGCCGCTGTTTGTTTGATGCATGCTGACATTAGCTCTTAAATGTGAATGACGCTATATGTTTAAAACTTTTAAACGGCGTTTCTTTCCCTACAAACCATCATCAACAGCCAGTAGTCGCGTATCCTTTTTAGCGGCCCACCAACAATTCCTTTTTTTCCACTTCAAGAACGAAATCAAAACTTAAACCACAATTTTTTTGGACACGATTTATCATCGACACCACGCACGTTCTTTTAGGGTGGACGCAACTTGGTAATGGCACGACATCTTTTGATGTTTTATTTTCATGATTACTTTCTGTCGACTGTTTTTCGAAATAATTTCACATACGCTTTAATTTTTCAGTACATTAAAACGCAAAATTAAGTTGACTTGGTCGTAAATTTACATACGACTACCGAATTCGCGAACATGTTCATTTCATGCACGAACTAACTCATAAATGACTGTGTAAAATATATAACAAATTAACGCCGCAAAGAGGTATTTGCACTTAAAATTTTAAGTGCTTTTGAGATTTTCTTTCAACCAGAAAATAACGTTATTTACAAATGCCCCTTCTTTTTGTATCGAGGTAGGAACTCACAACTTTTCGTTGATGAACAAGAATCGGTCAGTGGAATGTAAATACGTTTTTATGGGTATAATATTATGTTTGATTAAAACATCTAATGCACTTGGCTTGATTACATCTAAAATTATAAAAAGAAGGCTGCACAAGGTTATCTTAAAGTACAAACTAGTTTATTGCTTGCCTCATCAACTATTTCTTCTGAGTAAATTGTAAAAAAAAAATTGGGTTATTGTTATTGATAGTCATCATGAATGCAAAATCGTGCGTTTTCCTTATAAACTCCTCAGGGCAAATAGTCTCATCAGCTGTCAAAACATCAATACTGTTACAAAACCTTTATTAATTAGATGACATGGATGATTGAGTTTAAAAATAAATTACCACGAGTTTTATCCTGTTTCTTTGAAGACTTTAAACATTTAAAAGCATATTTATCGGCCGGTAGTATTGCAACTTGGATCTCGACAAAAGGATCGACAGAAAATTCCATTTTAGCCATCGATCAATTCAGGATCTTTACACTGGAATGATGTTGTTTCATTTGATGATCTTTTATTTCGTTTTCTTCTCGACCTCAGGGTATTATTAACTTTTACATCACTGGATGAATTTTTAAGTTTACCTTAGAGTTTTGGCTGCCCATGCATACATCCTACTCAAGAAATCTTTAGAACCGAAAAATACTTTTTATTTTTCTTTTAGAGTTTCTACTTTGTCGATTAATTTATTTGGAGATTTATATTTATGTATAATATTTTTATATAACTAAGTCTTGAATTGCAATAGACCCAGCACCAATCTGTGATCCAACAAAATAATTGGGCTGGAGTTATACTTCTGAGAAAAATAGGGGATTAGATACCCTTAATTTTATTCTTTCGCCCGAAATTAACCAGCGTTCAGTGATATATATACAGTCAGAAAATCATTTATGAGCAAATTTGACAGGAATGCCCTCTGGCTACATTTCTATCTTGTTTTTATAGACTTCATAGGATTGTCCAAAGACTTAGCAGTGCTGAACTGTAAGGTGCTCAAAGAGAAGTCCCCTTACGCCGTGTCAGGCGTCTATTGGATAGATCCTGATGGCGGTTCCCGTAGTAACGCTTTCCAGGTCTACTGCGACCAGCAAACAGACGGAGGGGGTTGGACGCTAGTTTACAGTTACACTTTCACTACCTACTCAAGCTTCTGGACCGGCCGAAACGCTGTCACTCCGCGCCCATCTTGGTCAGCTAGCGGCGCTAACGTTCGAGTGTCTAAAACAGTTCCACTGAGCGAGACGCAGTATGAGGCCATGGACTTTTCTTTGTGGCGCAGCATTGGCAAGGAATTCCTGATCAAGAGCAACATCGACAACTGGATTGCATGCAAGGAAGGTTCTGGTAGCAAAGTGCAACACAAGAAGGGGTCACTTTCTTGTAAACTGGTGAAGCAGGTTTCTAATCAGTGCACTGGAACGGTACCAAAATCTATGAGTCTTCCCAGTCGCAGACCTCTCCTCACTGCTGGAAGTACTTATTACTACTTTGACGGGGACACAAGAATTAACTCACCAACTCATGATCCTTGTGGTAAAAATCGACCAAACCAGTTGAGAAACGTGCAAAACCCACATGGAAACATTTTTGTGCGCTGAGAACCTCACGTGAATCGTCTTAAGTTTTATTCTGTAAGCGGCTCAGAATTAAAGATGGGTTCTTGGGATATCAATGCCTGACTTTTCGAGAGCTGTAATTGTTTAAAAAAAAGTTGTAACCTTCACGCTCTCTAGCTGAGCATCTACCCGTGTTTTCGATTTCAGCTCATAACGAGACAACCCTCGTAATGTGTTAATATTCTGTCCTAAAACACTCTCAAATAAAAATTTGGTCTTCGCCTCTCTTCACCACTCCCCCTCTTCCAGCAAGAATTTACGGCCCTCCCAAAAATGCATAAGAATCGTGAAGCTAACTCTACACCGCCATTTCGCTCCGTCGTATCTTCTATAGGAACATACAATTACAACCTGGCATCTCATCTCACATTCCAACTAATTACGCGTGAGGCGTGAGTAGTCCAGTGGTCAGTGTGCTGGACTCTGGGTCCGACGGCCTGGGTTCAAGTCCTGGCTGGGGCATGACGTTGTGTCCTTAAGCAAGACGCTTTACTCACATTGCTTCGTCTTCTCGGATAGGACGTAAAACCGTAGGCCCCGTCTCCTGCAGGGTTGGGGTAGGAGACGTTAATTTCCCACGCACGAGATTACTGTGTGGTGGATGTCCTCCCCTGGGGTGGGATGGGTGGAAGAGACACTAATTGTTGATTGTTATAAATGCATTGTAAAGTGCTATTGAATATGGCAATAGAAATAGCGCTATATAAATACTGTATTATTATTATTATTATTATTACTGTGCCACTGACACTTTTACTTTTGTACAGGACATCCAATCGTTATCTATATCTCGTAAGTTTATGGTCTCTTTTGATGTTGAAAGTCTCTTTACTAACATACCTCTTGAGGAGTGTATTGACTTAGCGGTCAATTACATTTCCGACGGTAGTCCCGACATTAAGTTGAACAAATCTGAACTTAGAAGTCTCTTCATTGGAGTTACCGCCCAGACTCATTTCATATTTAATGGTTCTTTTTATGATCAAATAGATGGCGTAGCCATGGGGTCCCCCATTGCCCCTGTCTTAGTCAATCTTTTTATGGGACATCACGAAAAACTTTGGTTGGAAAATTTTCATGGCTCTACAATTTTATTTTATCGCCAGTATGTTGATGATACTTTTTGCTTATTTAACCCAGATCGAGATGCCACTATATTTTTGGACTATATCAACTCTAGGCACCCTAACATCAAGTTCACTATGGAAAAGCAGATTAATTACAAATTACCCTTTTTTGATGTCCTGATTGACAACCATGACCCCAGTTCCTCTCTAACCAGTGTTTACCGCAAGAAAACTTTCACTGGGTCACTAACTAATTATTTCAGCTTCACCTCGTACTCTTACAAAGTGGGTCTCATTAAGACACTCGTTGATAGGACTTACAAGATTAATAACACCTGGTTAGGGTTTCACGAGGACATTAACAAGCTTACTGATATTCTAAAAAAGAATCTTTTCCCTGCTCATTTAATCGAGATTATAAACCGTTACATCACTGGGACCCAAAACAATCATCATCCCCGGGATTCCCTTCCTACCACTTCACCTGCGTTCTACTTTAAGCTACCCTACATAGGCCACTTATCTGCTATCACTCAAAAAATATCTGCCATTTTATTTATCGCTATTGCAACGACTTGGATATCAAACTGGTTTTCTCTTCCTTCAAAATCGGTAACTTGTTTGGTGTGAAAGACCCTGTCCCTGACGGGCTCCGTTCACGTGTAGTTTATAAGTTTGTATGCACTGGCTATAATGCCTGTTACGTCGGTGAAACCTCTGCCTGCATTTTTCCACACGTGTTAGAGAGCACTAAGTCAGTGACAGAGCCTCTCACATTTTCAGGCATCTGAAAGATTCTCCACAGTGTCGCGCCTTGTGTTCTACAGATAACTTCCATGCTTTAGATCACACCTCCACCAGCTTTCAGCTTAAGATAAAAGAGGCTATTCATATTCAAAGAGAACAATCATCCTTGAATCAACAATTACACCATGTAAATCTAAAACTATCTTTTTAATTCTCACACTTTCATGCTTTACCTCTTTTCATGTTGTCACTATTCATCTTAATTAGCATTGTTCTACTTACTATAGACTTCAACTTTCAACGCTTTGTACATGTTTTACAAACTCAAACGTTTTGTCGCTTTCTTTAAAATACAGTTATTTTTTAAATTAAAAAAATAATAATTATAACTCAACAACTCAAACATTTTCTGTTAGGTCTAGAAAGTAAGAGGATTGCTAAATGTAATTTCCTTCAGAAATGGAGTTCACTTAAATTGTTTCCCAAAGATATCATTGTTTTCACTTTTCTTCAAAAAATGGGAGCTTTGATTCTCCAACATTTTCCTTCGTGATACATAAGCACCAAAAAAGGGAGGGGGAGAGGTGAGCTGTAGTACCCCTTCAGAAGACAAACACTTTTTGTTGGGGGGGGAGGCATTGCCCCTTACATTTCGGTAGTAAAAGTTTTCTCCTCTGAGAGTATATCACACCCCATCCTCTACCACATAAGCCAAACTATGACGTCATCAATGGTTATCTCGTGACGTCACTTGATGTCGAAGGGGAGAAAACGCCAGGATACTTAATGGGAATGTCTAAATAGGTACTATAACTATATCTTCTCTCTTGTACATCCCCCCTTCTCCCAAAAAAAAGCTACCCAATTAACTTCTTGTTAGTTATGTAACCTCTAGATCTTAAACTCATAGCTTGCCGAAATGGCTCTGGGTCTCTCTAAGAAGCGAAACAACATCACGCTCTATGGCGTAACATTCATAGGTAGGATGTTTCTGTCGTAAAAGTTTATTGTGACATCCAGCTGTAACTTAGAATCCATTTAACTTCAAATAAACCTGCATGAGTTAGGACCGTTTTGGTTCCTTTCATGTTTTCGAAGTTTATCAACGCTCAGCGAAAACAAAACAAGGGAAAATTTATTTTTTAGCAGATCCTGGCCCCTGTTTCTTAATGTTTCTGTCCTTTTAGCTTGGCTTTTTTTCGAAACGGGGTTTAATTAAATTAAAGGTTTAATTAAAAATAATTAATGCGTGTTTGATAATAAGAAATGCATGGCTATTATCGATCACATCTGATTACCAATGAGTTTTAAAACAACTATTAGATAACTAATCAGAAATATGATTTTCAAATTTAAAGTTGAAATTTTTAATTTTGTACGCCATGTCTTAGATAAAGAAAGCCTTCCCGCTGTGGACCACGATAACAAAATCAAAATTATTAATTGAAAATTGTTCAATTTTAAAGTCCCATTTCCAACCTTAATGCAACTCGCGCCGCGACCTACTTTCCTGTAACACGAAATTCCCCAGATCACTGAAAACCTTCTAAAATCGTCTTCTCAAGAGCCATCTTGAACATATAGTCAACTATTTTACAGTAAATACATTCGCAATTCATTATTTCACAGTTTCCTTACAGTATTTTGAAATTTGTCAGGAAGAATCCGAAGAAAAATTTTTTTTTAAGTGTCACGCTTGGATCTCTTCGTACTCTGTGAACAGAGTCGGCGAAAAGGACAACGTTCAAATTTGTTCACTTTCTAGAGGCGCTTGAGGATTCTAAATGAAGATAAAATATTTCCAATAGAAATTGGTATTTTTCAAAGAGAAATATGGAAAAATATCAGACTGCCGGACGTTTAGTTATTCGAAGACCGTGTCCGGTAGTGTCCGGTGAAAATTCTCTTAGTGTCACGCTTGGATCTCTTCGCACTCTGTGTACAAGGTCAGCGAAACGGATAACGTTGGCATTTTTTCACTTTCTAGAAGCGCTTGAGACTTGTAAATGAAGGTAGAATATTTTCCAACGAAAAATTGGTATATTTCAAAGAGAAATATGGAGTTATTTGAGGACCGTGTCCAGCCGTGTCATTAAAAAGTTTTTAAGTGTCAAGCGCTTGGATGGCTTCGTACTCTGAATACAGGGTTAGCGAGAAACATCAAGTTCGAAATTTTTAGGCTGCCTGGAAGCGCTTGAGGATTGCAAATAAAGCTAGAACATTTTCGTATAAAATACTCTTTGGATTTCGAAGAGAAATTTGGAAAAATATCGGACTGCCGAACGTTTAATTATTTTAAGTTTAGTCACTTCATTGCAGGAACGTCAGCGACACTGACAGTTTGCGTTACAATTCTTATTTGCTGCTTTGCATGGACAACAACCTCGACCACTCTTTCGAGCGCGAGTTCCTCTCCACGGGCAGGAAACTTCAACTGACCCTTGGTCCTATTTAACAAGGATGGCAAACTAAAATTAAAAATAATTGATGAATGAATGAAAACGTGGTGGATCAACCTTCTTCGAAATGCTCGCAAGGATTTTCGCGTTCCTCTTTAGCAACAACCGATCCAAAAGCGTTTACTGCCTCGGAATCTACTAAATCAATGGTTCACCTGGTTTCATGCCGGATTAAAACGTATAGAACTGTTTGAAACAGAATTATCTTGATAAGGTCTTCAAATTCATCGGAGAAAACGCAGAAGATATTTTGAGACGTGACAAGGTTAAAATAACTGACCAATCAGAGGCGCTATTTAAACAAAAGCGGTGGTTCAAAACAAAAACAAACGACCGCGTTGCAACAAGGTTGGAAATGGGCCTTTAAGCTAGTTAGTGAATTTTTCGAAGAATTACAGCCTGTATGTTTGTTTTCTAATTAAATCAATTACTGTTGTAAAAATGACTCATCTAAGCATCTAAGTCTTTTTAGGAACCTCACAACGTACAATTTTAGGCAGAAGCTTAACTAGAGAGGTGGGGGAAATGGACTGCACTACAGTTACGTTGTAGGATCCGTGCATCCAGAAGGTACTTTCCTAAAAAACTCGCAACGGCATTTCCCGCTGCTTTTACCTTTTCGTTTCCTATTTTCCTCAGAAAATTACAAGAAAATTGCCATTAGAGGGCACTAACACCGAGTCAACATTTTAATGATGAAAATTCATGATGGCTGATATTCCTCCTTGTCTTCGAGAAATAATAAATAATTGCAAGCTTTCCAAGCTTGCCTCCCGTTTAATTTAGAATTTATGTCAACATTACCAGATTTCTCGAAATTCGGGGAAACTTCGTTTTCCAAGGGTACACGGTCATAGCCAAACAAGTCGCATTTGAGAATTATGGGCTCACCATAGTAGAAGGAGGGTCTCAATGGGGTGATGGCTTTTACGGCTAAGCATCAAAATTTTTGCTATATAGTACGAATAATGGTTAACATCATTGTAAATAATGTTAACCATTATGTGCATAATAAACGTAAATTCAGCCACAAGCAAATCGATCATTTTTCATAGCGAGTATTCAGAGAAGCAGGCGAGGAATATAGTCATCAGTACAATATCTAGTTTCCCTTTTCTTAGTATTTTAGTTTTTTGGGTTTTTTTGTGGTGATCAGTGGTGACCGTATATTGAATACTGACTCAAAGTAGTATTCAATGACTTTTAAATGTTAACAGTCTTAGCCCGACATGAAAGATTCGCCTTAATTAGTGCTACAGCGTTCTAGAAACTTTCCTGTAGTTAAGGAAACTTTAAGTGTTCATCCCTTTAAAGGGATGAACACTTAAGCCTAACGTTTCACATTAAACAGGGTTAAATGATTCATTTTTCATCCCTAGTAAAGTGTGACATGCCAAACCGAATACAGTCACTTAGTTTTTTTTAGCATTTTTGCCTTCGATCATGCAAATCACACCCGTTAGAAAATGAAAAGTTCACGATTACAAGGAGTCGATTATCATGCACATATAGCTTACCGTTTAGAGAAAGAAACTTAAGTTGTACTGTGATCGATCTTGTGATGAAAATCAAATCTTTCAAAGAGATCAACACATAAGCCTGACGTTCCCTATTTAAAAAAAGAATAAAAAAGAAGAACACTTTTCATTTTTTTTGTTCAATTACATCATCAGTGATAAAAATTGTGTCCTAGGAAACCGAAATACTGAGTACTTATTGATTGAGTGGAAGGGCCGGACGGGAACTTATACTTGGCTCGGGGTCATGATCTATGGACCGAGCGCAGCGAAGTCCTTGCTTCATGAACGAGAGCCAAACCAAACTCACATCAATAAGAATTTTATAATATGATCACTAACTGTTCAAAATTTCAACCTAAATAGGACGCGATAGACGGGGATACGAACACACACAAAAAATTGCGCAATTGAAACTTTTCGTTTTTATTTCGATTAGCCCAGAGGGGAGAGGGGAATTACTTTAAACACAAGGGATCTGGATACCCAGAACACTGTGACAGCAGAAGTTCGGAAGGTTGAAAAAAGTCCCGACTGTAATTCGTTATTTTTGTTGTTTCATTCGCAAAGCATCAGCCACATTTTCAGCATCTTGGTAAGTGCGATTGAAAATCTTTTCTAGTCGCTCAGTTTTTTTTATCAGCTTTAGTTCTTTAGTAACTGTAGCCGAGGTAAGGCACTAACGGCAAAGATAACGGTTTTTTCGATCCTTGTATTTGCCATATGTAGTTATGTCTCATTTCGAGCGTTAGCCCTTCGTAAAGCGGTTTATGGGGCGATTGAATCGCTACCACGGTCCGATAAATTCGTTCTACGGCGACTTTTTCAAATCTCTGTGGCTCATACCGTATAATTTATCCTCATTAACTAAGGTTATTGAGTGTCGTTCAATTTGAGAAATTGATGATCATAAAACTAAAATCAGACCTCTATTTATGTTGTGGACTGTCCCTCGCTGAAGGAAATCCGTGGTGCCTCATTACGTGGTTTTCCAGTGGCTATGATCTGCATTAGCTATTAACTCGACTTTGTTTCAGGAGAGTTCAACGAACGATATAGAGATCGCGATAGATTCGAATGTAATTTCCGTTCTCAACTTGTACACAAGCGTTTCATGGTGGAGATACCCTTCACTTAAATCTTTGGTTGCTCGCGGCCGGTTTTACGGTACATATATTTCTAAGGCCGTAATCTGTTTCTTTGTCTGTTAAAGCGCCAATCTCACATAAGAAGATAAGTCATGACGCCGCGCGCTCAAGAAGAGAGATGTTTTAATTTTCTTAGAGAAACTGAAACTTGCCTAAATTCACTGTAATTGCCTACATAGTAAAAACGTACTTTTCCGTCATTAAGACATATTCATAATGCGTTTTTTCCTTTATTGAAGTCAGAGGATATTCGCAGTGTTACAGTTCGTGGTTTTCCAGTGTCCATAATTTTCACTGGTAATTAACGTGAGATTGCTCGCTTTTTGTGAAAGTACCAATATCTCCCATAAGAAAAGAGGTCAGTCTATGAAACCGCTGCTCACAAAGGAAGATTACCCCATCGAGACCCCCCCCCCCCAAAATGAATGCTGTTTTGTTGACATTTTTCCTATCAAGTTATGTAATGTTATGCAAAAATCTCAAGCGAAGTGAATGAAGTTGTTTCAAAGCGACTTCGTTAAACCTTAGTGGCTTCACATCTTACCAATCATCCTCATCAGCTATGAAAGGTTCGTTTCCAGCGACATTGGTTTGATAAGTAGAGTCATTACTTGGTAATAAACTGCTAAAACAATGTTTTCGAATATTGCCATATTGCACAATGTCAGGAAGGTTTCTAGAACGTTGTAGTAAAAATTAAGAAATATCTAGAACGCTGTAGTACTAACTAGGAAATATCTTTCTTGTCGGGCTTTGACTGTTAACGCTTAAAACTCATTCAATACTACTTTGAGTCAGTAGTCAATATATGGTCACCACTGATCCCCACGAAAAAACATCCAAAAATCTAAGAAAAGGGAAAGTAAATATCATACTGATGACTATATTCCTTGCCTGCTTCTTTGAATACTCGCAATTAAAAATAATTGATTTGCCTGCGGCTGAATTAACATTTGTTCTATGTTTTTTTTCTCGAAAGTAGAATACTGATTTCTGAGGGGCTTTCGTTTTCCAGTAATATTATCGTTGTCTAATTGTCAAGCTACGCAATAAAAGCACTCCGCAATCGCTGAAAATATCAACAAGTTGCCTTTGGAGAAATAAGTGACTGAGGAGGGAAAGTTTTTGAGTTTCCCCACGTGATGAGTAAATCCAAAAGTTCTTTTTGGATCATAAAAGAACTAGATCAAAGCTACTTATTCCCAATGGTGTCTGCACCTGAATGGGTCAGTGAGCGAGTAAGCTGGTGGCACATTTACATATTGGAGTCTACGTAGAAACCTGTTTCTATGCTTCGCTTAGCTGCGCGTTAAGAACACTAGTTCAAAATTAAAGTTAAAATGCCGGCCATCAGGTAAACTTTTGTGAATTGTATTTGTATCAAAGTGTCAGCTTAGGGTTTACAAACAAACGATTTTAAGGTGTTTAAATTAAAAGAAACAGCCGTAGAGAATGGTTTAATATCTAAAAATATACCCTCAGGGTGTTCTAAATGTTTGCGTTCTCATCTGAACAACAAAACAATCACAGTTAAATGCTGGTCATCAAACTTTGTAACTAGACTAATATCAGAATTTCAGATAGGGTTTTACATATATTTTAAGTTGTTAAAAAAAACAGACTCCGGTTTAAAAATGGTTTTAAAATCTAACTGAATATGCCCTCAGCAAATTTTGTGTTCTTTCCTGAATAACAAAACGGTGTCGATTAAGGTTAGTCAAGAGAAGGAGGTTTTCGAATGTGGGGAAAAGTCATGAACATCTCTCATTCAAGTTTTTTTCTGTCGTTTCACTTTCAAAAGCATCAAACACGAGGTCGACAAGTTGGTAAGTATAAGTAGAAGGATATGAGGCATTCTGTCATGTACTCAGTAAATAGTTATCGTAAATTGTTAGTTACATTAATTTTGCATGAGTAACGTTTTAATGAATGGCAAAGCCTTTAACGAATCAGCCCTGTTTTCTCGGTCAATCTTTGTTCTGTGACTGTTAAGAAGTGTAACGTTGTGCAAAGTTCGCCACCGAAGAGAAATGGATTTGTTACAAAGCGACCCTGTCAAACCTTTGTGGCCTCACATCTTATCAATGATCCTCATGTGCTATGAAAATATTCGTTTTCAGGGACATTCGCCAGATAAATGAGCTCATTGCTTGTAAAAACTCGGTTTCTCATCAGCTACAACAACAGAATAACTTTCTTGAGTTCACTATGATCATATATGTACTTGTAATAGGACTGAGTGGAGTCTGTAATCATACGAGTGATGAAAAAGTCGGACGACCGCGCAGCGGAAGTCCGATTTGTTTATCACGTGTATACGATTATAGACTGAATTGGACAAAGTCTTCTTACCAATTAATCATAAAAATTACAATTTCCAAGAAAAGAAAAACAGCCAGGGTATGAAAGAAGAGAAAGAAAATTTGCAATAAAAGACTGAGAAAAGGAGGCGTAAATTGTTTAATTGGTTGATTTAAACTGCAACTTTGAATGTAATTAACTTATATTGAACTGTTCGATAACAAACTTTTTGGATAACAAACTGTCCGATAACAACTTGGCAAGTGAATCAGTGGATAATGGGAATTTTTTTAACCTATCACAATCGAATAAATTGCAACTTTATGATTGATTATCATGGTAATAGGGCCGCGTGGAATCTAATTCGGTCTGTAATCATACCGAGTGATTAAAAATTTCCGAAAACAATAAATACATTTTGGACAAATATCTCCGGTAGAGACAACGGGAAAATTTAAAAAATTACTTCATTTTGGAAATCCCCCCAGTTTTCTTTTTTTAGGATAATTATTGAGGAAATTGTAGTGGTTATGATTAACAAATAGAGAAGCCTTGACTGTGCTCTGTTCTGTTATAAAGCACGCAGGAAGCGGCTAGAGCACGAAAGAAGTGTAGGGAGAAACACGAGACGTAGTCGAGTGTTTCTTCTTCTTGAGTGTTTTGTAATTTGTTTTATAATAAAGAATCCGTTAAATTCCCCATGTATTACTTTCAATTTTCAAAACAAACTTTATTTCCAAAGCGAAGAACAGTGTCGTCAGCATGCTCTATACTCTCATAGAGCACGCTACAATAAGCCAATCAGAATCCCTGTTAGAATGGTTCAAATAATCTGATTGGCTGTACAAGACAAAAGCTGTCAAAAGTGTCAAATCATCAAAGTTCAAAAACCATCAAAGTTCACACTCAGCGATAGTATACAAACTAAAATAATTCGGCAGGTCGAATTTAACGCTTTTTCCTGAAGTTTTTAAATCAGAATCTTGAAGTGAAATGTTCAGTGAACTTCAGCCGAATTATGGCTCATAAAAACACGCGGGTTTTTTCACATGACAAGGTAGAAAACAAACTGTTCAAGGCGAGTGTTTTTTAAATGAACGACAGCCGAATTCACCGGAACATGAAGATCGCTCGGGATGACAGCGCCGCAAAACTCGACTGCAGTGACTGAAGTGACTTTCCACTCAACACATTGGAAAGGATATCAGAGCGAGATCTTATTTTTTCACTCGAAGGGTGGCCGATGTAGTTTCTGAGGCTTGCTTTACTGTGATGACCGGAGATCGGCATGATAAGTGAGCAGCGATGGACTTCAACATGATCATATTTGCTCAGACACCGTCATGATTAGTATGAATTTAACAATTATGCCAGTTTGGTTATATTTTTCATCATTTCTGTTTTGTTCTGTTTTGTTTTTGAACACTGAACTTTATATATTATACGAGTGTTAGCTGTGTTTGATTTTTATTACCTTACGTAAGCTTGCAATCTAACTGAGCGTGAAAATCTTTAAACTCGGAATGTCTATTTTGTTTTTCCTTTGAGGATTTTCGTATCTGCTCACGTTTTAATAACGTAAATCACGGCGCCTGGTATGTTTACAAACGTTTGTTTGGTTCTTCTGTTGCTACTTGCCGGCTCGCTTGTTCCGAAATTTCACCTTCAATTATCGGAGAAAAGCTAAAAAGAAGTCCCGGAAAAGGTCGAACATGCTACAATATGGCAGATGGCGTGACAGCTTCAGCTCAGCTCTATGCTCTATACTCTCATAGAGCACGCTCTTTCAACCAATGACAGTGCGCGTTATATCCGAACTTTATTATAATTAATAATGGTGATAGGACCGAGTAGAGTCCAATTCGGTCTGTGAACAAAATCGGACGACCGCGAAGCGGAAGTCCGATTTGTTAATCAAGAGTATGATTACTGATAGAATTGGACGACACGATGTCCTGTTACCAATTAATCAAAACTATGACAAAATTTGAGAAAAGAAACTCGATATCGGTGATGCGTCATATAAAAAAAGCCAGCAACAACAGTGAACTCGGCAGAATACGGGACAACAGCGCGCGCGCATGACGCGTTCTGTCCACTCACACAGGTATGACGTGTTAATTATCCCTTTAACTGTCCTATTTCACCGTGCAATTAGACGGGTCCCTACTGTCATTAGGGACCTTAAGCAGTCAGGACGGAAAAGCCAAGGAAGACTTCGATTAAAAAATAAATTTCTATTTTTAATCAGAATTTTAAAAATGGCTGCATTTGTTTACCGTCTCATACGGCGCCACACCTCAACTTCAGCATAACGTATCAAAGAAGCGTTGAGTTCTAAATGGAAAGAAATGTACAAAGTTTTAAAACGCACGTTCTGAGCTTGTCCTGTGACTTTACAGTCATGTCATGTTCTGCGAAAATCACAACTTAAGTAAAATGAAGGGTGACAAACCGAGTTTGTCAAACGATTGTTACCTCAAATCCAGGCAATCATCCTCATCAGTTACGAATAGATTCGTTTTCAGCCATATACTTCAGATAAGTAAACTCATTACCTTGAGATAAACTGCTAGAATAACATTTTCAAATGTTCCCAGGACGTTGTAGTAAAAGGTTTATCAATCCTTCTTGCTTTTTTAAGAAACCTGCAACCTTTCAAAACCACCTAATTGATGGCGCAACCCCCTGACTTACGATCGTTAATCAAACTCAAGGATGCGTCATTTTTTTTACTTGATTAGAAGAATAAACGAAACAGCTGGATCAAAAATCATTTGGATAACAGATGACTTTCATAGCGTGACAGTCACACAGTCTGTTTCAAAGAATCTGTGCTGGTCAAATAAAATTTTAAAAGTTTCACCGAATGTGATCCGTTGATGTGTTCCAGTTGTACTTATCCACACCCTTCTTCAATTATATATTTTTAAAGCCGATATAGTGAATTCTAACACTTTCAGCTCATTCTAAAAAGTCTCAAGGTGAAATCGACCAAGCCCGCTTTTGTTACTTAACATGTGTGTTCTGGTTTGTGGTGACTCATTATGAATCCAGATTATCGAATCATTTAGTATTGCGTTACTAAAAAAAATGTTTCCCTGATTACAGGAGAGGATGGCAATGGAAACCTAATAGCAGAAGCCATGATAGCTTTCATGAACATCGCCTTCTTTGTTTCCGTGTTCTTGCTCAACTCAAATCGCATTCAGAAAGCCATTGAGATATGCAGGGAATGTTTGATTTTGTTAAATAGCACCGATCAAAACAGCAAAGACATCTTTATAGTTCTTTTCAGCGAGATGTTGTTTATCTTATACATAAAGTATGGAATTATGCTTAAAACACTTGACGAAAACGTAAAGGCGAAGGAATATTTTGAGAGGGCCCTTGCTATAGCTACCGAAATTGGCGACAGAAGAGGAGAAGCATCATGTTATGGAAACCTAGGTGCTGTGTTTCAGTCGCTCGGACAATACGCCAAGGCTAGAGAGTATCTCCAAAAGGCGCTTGTCATCAGAACTGAAATTGGTGACAGAGAAGGAGAGTCAACTGACTACGGAAATCTTGGTAATTTGTTTGAGTCGCTCGGGCAATACGACAAAGCTGAAGACTATCTCCAAAGAGCGCTTGTCATCAAAACTGAAATTGGCGACAGAAAAGGAGAGGCAACATGTTATGGAAACCTAGGTACTGTGTTTCAGTCGCTCGGACAATACGCCAAGGCTAGAGAGTATCTCCAAAAGGCGCTTGTCATCAGAACTGAAATTGGTGACAGAGAAGGAGAGGCATCGGACTACGGTAACCTTGGTACTGTGTTTAAGTCACTCGGGCAATACGACAAGGCTCAAGAGTATCTCCAAAAGGCGCTTGTCATCAGAACTGAAATTGGTGACAGAGAAGGAGAGGCAACTGACTACGGAAATCTTGGTAATTTGTTTGAGTCGCTCGGACAATACGCCAAGGCTAGAAAGTATCTCCAAAAGGCGCTGATCATCAGAACTGAAATTGGTGACCGAAAAGAAGAGGCATCGGACTACGGTAACCTTGGTACTGTGTTTATGTCGCTCGGGCAATACGACAAGGCTCAAGAGTATCTCCAAAAGGCGCTTGTTATCAGAACTGAAATTGGTGACAGAAAAGGAGAGGCAACTGACTACGGTAACCTTGGTACTGTGTTTATGTCGCTCGGGCAATACGACAAAGCTGAAGAGTATCTCCAAAGAGCGCTTGTCATCAAAACTGAAATTGGCGACAGAAATGGGAAAGCAACATGTTATGGAAACCTAGGTACTGTGTTTCAGTCGCTCGGACAATGCACCAAGGCTAGAGAGTATCTCCAAAAGGCGCTTGTCATCAGAACTGAAATTGGTGACAGAGAAGGAGAGGCATCGGACTACGGTAACCTTGGTACTGTGTTTATGTCGCTCGGGCAATACGACAAGGCTCAAGAGTATCTCCACAAGGCGCTTGTCATCAGAACTGAAATTGGTGACAGAAAAGGAGAGGCAACTGACTACGGAAATCTTGGTTATTTGTTTGAGTCGCTCGGGCAATACGACAAAGCTGAAGACTATCTCCAAAGAGCGCTTGTCATCAAAACTGAAATTGGCGACAGAAAAGGAGAGGCAACATGTTATGGAAACCTAGGTACTGTGTTTCAGTCGCTCGGACAATACGCCAAGGCTAGAGAGTATCTCCAAAAGGCGCTTGTCATCAGAACTGAAATTGGTGACAGAGAAGGAGAGGCATCGGACTACGGTAACCTTGGTACTGTGTTTATGTCGCTCGGGCAATACGACAAGGCTCAAGAGTATCTCCAAAAGGCGCTTGTCATCAGAACTGAAATTGGTGACAGAAAAGGAGAGGCAACTGACTACGGAAATCTTGGTACTGTGTTTATGTCGCTCGGGCAATACGACAAGGCTTAAGAGTATCTCCAAAAGGCGCTTGTCATCAGAACTGAAATTGGTGACAGAAAAGGAGAGGTAACTGACTACGGTAACCTTGGTACTGTGTTTATGTCGCTCGGGCAATACGACAAGGCTAAAGAGTATCTCCAAAAGGCGCTTGTCATCAGAACTGAAATTGGTGACAGAGAAGGAGAGGCAACTGACTACGGAAATCTTGGTAATTTGTTTCAGTCGCTCGGGCAATACGACAAAGCTGAAGAGTACCTCCAAAGAGCGCTTGTCATCAAAGCTGAAATTGGCGACAGAAATGGGAAAGCAACATGTTATGGAAACCTAGGTACTGTGTTTAAGTCGCTCGGACAATACGCCAAGGCTCAAGAGTATCTCCAAAAGGCGCTTGTCATCAGAACTGAAATTGGTGACAGAAACGGAGAGGCAACTGACTACGGTAACCTTGGTACTGTGTTTATGTCGCTCGGGCAATACGACAAGGCTAAAGAGTATCTCCAAAAGGCGCTTGTCATCAGAACTGAAATTGGTGACAGAGAAGGAGAGGCAACTGACTACGGAAATCTTGGTAATTTGTTTCAGTCGCTCGGGCAATACGACAAAGCTGAAGAGTACCTCCAAAGAGCGCTTGGCATCAAAACTGAAATTGGCGACAGAAAAGGAGAGGCAACATGTTATGGAAACCTAGGTACTGTGTTTCAGTTGCTCGGACAATACACCAAGGCTAGAGAGTATCTCCAAAAGGCGCTTGTCATCAGAACTGAAATTGGTGACAGAGAAGGAGAGGCATCGGACTACGGTAACCTTGGTACTGTGTTTATGTCGCTCGGGCAATACACCAAGGCTAGAGAGTATCTCCAAAAGGCGCTTGTCATCAGAACTGAAATTGGTGACAGAAAAGGAGAGGCAACTGACTACGGTAACCTTGGTACTGTGTTTATGTCGCTCGGGCAATACGACAAGGCTCAAGAGTATCTCCAAAAGGCGCTTGTCATCAGAACTGAAATTGGTGATAGAGAAGGAGAGGCAACTGACTACGGAAATCTTGGTAATTTGTTTCAGTCGCGCGGGCAATACGACAAAGCTGAAAAGTACCTCCAAAGAGCGCTGGTCATCAAAACTGAAATTGGCGACAGAAAAGGAGAGGCAACATGTTATGGAAACCTAGGTACTGTGTTTCAGTCGCTCGGACAATACGCCAAGGCTAGAGAGTATCTCCAAAAGGCGCTTGTCATCAGAACTGAAATTGGTGACAGAGAAGGAGAGGCATCGGACTACGGTAACCTTGGTACTGTGTTTATGTCGCTCGGGCAATACGACAAGGCTCAAGAGTATCTCCACAAGGCGCTTGTCATCAGAACTGAAATTGGTGACAGAAAAGGAGAGGCAACTGACTACGGAAATCTTGGTTATTTGTTTGAGTCGCTCGGGCAATACGACAAAGCTGAAGAGTATCTCCAAAGAGCGCTTGTCATCAAAACTGAAATAGGCGACAGAAAAGGAGAGGCAACATGTTATGGAAACCTAGGTACTGTGTTTCAGTCGCTCGGACAATACGCCAAGGCTAGAGAGTATCTCCAAAAGGCGCTTGTCATCAGAACTGAAATTGGTGACAGAAAAGGAGAGGCAACTGACTACGGTAACCTTGGTACTGTGTTTATGTCGCTCGGGCAATACGACAAGGCTCAAGAGTACCTCCAAAAGGCGCTTGTCATCAGAACTGAAATTGGTGACAGAGAAGGAGAGGCAACTGACTACGGAAATCTTGGTAATTTGTTTCAGTCGCTCGGGCAATACGACAAAGCTGAAGAGTACCTCCAAAGAGCGCTTGTCATCAAAGCTGAAATTGGCGACAGAAATGGGAAAGCAACATGTTATGGAAACCTAGGTACTGTGTTTAAGTCGCTCGGACAATACGCCAAGGCTCAAGAGTATCTCCAAAAGGCGCTTGTCATCAGAACTGAAATTGGTGACAGAAAAGGAGAGGCAACTGACTACGGAAATCTTGGTGATTTGTTTGAGTCGCTCGGGCAATACGACAAAGCTGAAGAGTATCTCCAAAGAGCGCTTGTCATCAAAACTGAAATTGGCGACAGAAATGGGAAAGCAACAAGTTATGGAAACCTAGGTACTGTGTTTCAGTCGCTCGGACAATACGCCAAGGCTAGAGAGTATCTCCAAAAGGCGCTTGTCATCAGAACTGAAATTGGTGACAGAGAAGGAGAGGCATCGGACTACGGTAACCTTGGTACTGTGTTTATGTCGCTCGGGCAATACGACAAGGCTCAAGAGTATCTCCAAAAGGCGCTTGTCATCAGAAGTGAAATTGGTAACAGAAAAGGAGTGGCAACTGACTACGGAAATCTTGGTAATTTGTTTGAGTCGCTCGGGCAATACGACAAAGCTGAAGAGTATCTCCAAAGAGCGCTTGTCATCAAAACTGAAATTGGCGACAGAAATGGGAAAGCAACATGTTATGGAAACCTAGGTACTGTGTTTAAGTCGCTCGGACAATACGCCAAGGCTAGAGAGTATCTCCAAAAGGCGCTTGTCATCAGAACTGAAATTGGTGACAGAGAAGGAGAGGCATCGGACTACGGTAACCTTGGTACTGTGTTTATGTCGCTCGGGCAATACGACAAGGCTCAAGAGTATCTCCAAAAGGCGCTTGTCATCAGAACTGAAATTGGTGACAGAAAAGGAGTGGCAACTGACTACGGAAATCTTGGTAATTTGTTTCAGTCGCTCGGTCAATACGCCAAGGCTAAAGAGTATCTCCAAAAAGCATTCGTCATCAGAACTGAAATTGGTGATAAAATAGGGAAAGTAGCAGATCTTGCAAACTTTGGATGTGTGTGTAGAGCTATGGGAGATTATGAAGCCTCAGAAGTATGCTTAGAGAAAGCTTTATCGATATCCAGAGATACTGGAGATAGAAGAGGAGAGTTCGAACTTCTTAAATGTTACGCCATTTTGTATTTGTCACAAGATAAAAAAAAGAAGCCCGTTCGTATCTTCATCTCTGCATTGAAAACTATGAGGAGCTGAGATATTTCTTAGGCGCCAATGATCAGTTCAAAACATCACTTCTGGAGAACTCAGGAATATTTCCCTACAAGCTGCTTTGTAGTTTGCTTTGTGAAACCGGAAATGCTCGGGATGCTCTTTATGTTGAGGAGTTGGGTCGAGCTAGAGGCCTATCAGACTTAATGGTAGAGAAGTACTCGGTTGGAACGCACATCTCTGCTAATCCACAATCTTGGTTTGGCGTTGAGAACATTTTTAGAAAGAAAAATAACTGTACTTGTCTGTACATTTCTTATTTTCACAATGATCTGCATTTGTGGATCTTAAAGACAAGTGAAGTCCTTCACTATAGAAGAATATCAGTAGAAGAGAATCTAGTTCAGGCTGGGTTGCCCAAAGATTTGCCTTTGAGTAAATTTTTGGATGATAATTTCCGGAGTCTTGGTATTTTGCCCACTAAGGATTGTGAAGATCGGTCTTTAAATATGGTTAAATTGCGACCTCTCTGCCCCGCAAAGAAGAGCTCAGCAAGATTGCGACTCGTGGAGGAGGACGAGGACGAGGATGAGGACGAGAAAGTGATTTCAAGTCTATTTCTGTGTTACAAAATGTTTATTGCTCCCGTTTATGATTTGCTTGAGGAGCTTGAAGTCATCATCGTTCCTGACCGCAGTTTGTACAAAGTTCCCTTTGCTGCACTGAGTGAAAAGGAGGGAGCCGAATACCTCTCGGAGACTCATAGGATCCGTGTCATTCCTTCTTTGACAACACTCAAGATTATTCAAGATAGCCCAGAGGACTATCACAGCAACACTGGTGCCTTGATAATAGGCAACCCTAAGGTTAATTGGCTGCCGTCATTGCCAGGTGCGAGAAAGGAAGCGGAGATGGTCGGACGACTGGTGGGTGTTCCGCCTCTGGTAGGAGAAGAAGCAACGAAGCAGGCGGTGCTTGAGCGGATAAGTTCAGTGAGCCTGATTCATTTTGCTGCCCATGGTGACGCCGAAAGGGGAGAAATTGCCCTCTCCCCCATCCCTAGTACTTCCAACAGGGAAAACGGTATCCCACCACAGGAAGATTACATGTTGACGATGGCTGATGTATCACGAGTGAAAGTCAGAGCTAAACTGGTAGTACTTAGCTGCTGTCACAGTGGAAGAGGTGACATTAGAGCCGAGGGAGTTATAGGAATTGCCCGTGCGTTCTTAGGATCCGGTGCTCGCTCGGTGTTGGTTGCGCTGTGGGCCATTTCAGACTCAGCAACAGAGCAGCTGATGAGTCGGTTCTACGAACACCTTGTAGAGGGAGAAAGTGCCAGTAAATCCCTCCATCAGGCCATGAAGTGGATGAGAAAAAGAAAGTCTACCAGTGTGTCTGAGTGGGCTTCGTTTACCCTGATCGGAGATGATGTGAGACTCGGGTTTGACAAGCAGAGGTAAGACTCAGTCCGAAAAGATATTCACAAATTAAAGTCGAAGTAGATGTGAAGGTAACTGTGGTTTACTGGTCGCTGACTGTCGGCGGGGGTCCTTTGTTACCATCCAGGGTAGTTCGATATATATCCATATATATATATATGTATATATATTTTCTTTTCGGAGAGTGACTATCGACGCTCTCTGGTGTAAATATAGAATCTCGAAAGGGCCTCTCTGCCAATCACATACAAGTGCTAGCCATTTTTATTTTTAGATATTGAGCTTGGTATAATTGTATTGCTTCATATCCAAAATATTAATCGAGTTAATAATAAATTGCTGTTTTTTTTTCACTTTTTTTACAGAGAAAGAGACCCCGACAGAGTAAATAATGAGAATCACTCGAAGGAAACAGAGCCAAAAGACTCTTAGATGCATAAATTAAATAGAGAAAAGTAGAGAAAATACTTTATCCGGTATTTCATTGAATTAAAAAAGGAGCTCTCCCAAATTAGATCGAGTTCAATTTTTTGTGCTTTCTTTTTCAATATTGTTTAAAGAAAAAATTTGTATCTATCAAGTTTTTTTTTTCTTATTTAAACGTTGAAAATGAATGGAAATAGTATATTAGCATAAGCCATTCAGAAAAAAATTATAATAAGCCAGTTGATCATTTCTTATTCCTTTTGGCGGTCTTATCTTACAGGTATAATTTAGCACGCTTGACACCTCTTTTTCATAGGGGTGACTTAAGGTGTAAACAAGTTGTACTTTTCATCCTCCGCACCGAATTTTAATCAGGTAATTTATACGAATAGCACGTAGCTCTTTTAGGGGCTGTACCTTGGGTAAGCCCTTTCTTGTCCGAATTTTCTGTTTATTGTGCTGTTATATAACAGTCTTCGAGGAGTATTTCCTCCTAAGATATATTTTCAAGTATGATTCTAATTCTGTTGGTAATTTCATTACAATTTTTATATTATCAATCTTGTTTTAGTTATGACCAACCTTGACTGTAAGACTAAGAAATTTAAGGAAGAAAATGATTTTGTAAAGCGTAAACATCTCGAAGGTATCTACTTAGTATGCGAACTCCACTCTTCGTAGCTTAACGTGATTCGCTAGTTAAGTGTAAAAGGATGACGAAGGTTAGAGATTGGCAGCTCTGTAAGTGTCCCTTTTATAAGCGGAGACCCACACTTTCCTTGTTAGATCTGAGTTAGTCCCGAGGTAAAAAGTTGTATGTAAGAAAGAGAAGAATAAAGAAACCTTCAACTGAACAACGTGTGTTAGGAAATTGCTTCTAACAATATTCTAAGAAGGATGCATTGGTTACGTGCTCAAGAATTTTTTGTTTTTCAACGCAAAAATTATATTTCCAATATAATAAGCAGAGGAAAATGTTGACGTAAGTAAGGCTTTAACGTTAAGCGAAATCAGTAAAGTTAAAACAGTAGTTTAGGTATAAAACGAACCACCAGAATCTGGTTTTTTCAAAGCCTTTTGTAAGGTTTAGTTAACAAAACCTTCAATATTCGAGGAATAAATTTGATGTAGCATCTTAAAAGATCCTTGTCAACCACTTCTCTTTTTTTTGTTGACATACGGGCAACTGTGGAGAAATTTGTTAATATTACTCAACGCCTGGCAGAATCGTACCGGCCCGTAAACATATTTTACAAGGCGTAAAGAAAGGTTTCGCATAAGGAGAAGCGTTACCCATCCTAAAAACAAATCTGACGCGCTCCACACTTAATAAAAAACGTACAGAGCTTAAAAATACGACTAAAGAAGGGGATAGAGGAAACCTGACGAAGTTCTGGAGAAATACACATCTGGAGTTGTCTGCTCCAGTAGAGAAGGGTCACTTAAGAAAACAAAGGAAACATCAGACAGAAGAAAATATTGCCTTTTGTTATTCAATATCACCCGGCTTTACCTAAACTTAAGAACATACTAATGGGGAAATGGCACTTTACTCAAAATTAAATCGGAAAAAAATCATCAAAATATATCCTGGTTAAAACTAGTCTGCGAAGACAGAAGTTTAAAATCGCTTGCGGATGGCAGGAATGTCATGCAGGCTCGTCAATACTTCAAGTTTTAACTGATCACTTGCCTCTTGTGATATGTGAAACTAGAGGCGAACAGAACGTATAGACTATCGTACTGATTAGCGATCGGTCAGTGTTTTAACGAGCAACTCTTTTTAAAAGAAAGTAGTTTGTGTTCTTTCCCATTTGAGTTTAGAGAGCTTGAGCTTTTTAAACCTGTATGAAAATTTCAGAACCAAACTAAAGGGAGACATTGATATAGAACGGTCGGAGTTTGCTCATCAGACTAATTTGCATAATTCATCTGTCACGGTAGCAAAATCACTAAAAATTTGAAGTTACTGCGGCGAAGGAAATTAACAAACGCAACCTTTTTTTGTATTTCTATGCTTGCAAACATCTTATTAGAAGAAATCAACCGGACTTTTTAATGTCTTAAGTCACCCATTACCCTACAGAGACCCTCGTCTAAACCAAACAAGCTAAAAATGTTCGCCTACAGCTTGTTTTAATGCGTCGAGGTTGCGCAAATATTGAAGCGATGGTTATATAATACAATGCTACGAGTTTTGTCTCGTGATCTGATAAATCATGTATCCTGGCTTGATTACAACTGATTCAATATTACAACTGTGTTATTTACTGAGGCTGCACCGAGAATATTGCAAAGTTTAAACAAGTTTCCTCACCGCCGGCCTAGTGTTGGATCAGAAAAAACGACCATTTTCGACCATTATAAGCAAGTGCCACATGAAAGTCTTTTCACTTTTCGAATCATCTCTCAAAGATCCAAATAAACTAAATTGAATTTTTGAACAATTTATCATTGTAACTGTTGCAATATTTACGCATTTATGGAATTCATAAAAAAAAAAACAACAACTTTGAAAGAACTAAGTTGGCAGTTACGCCCTGGCGCGCGCAATTACGGACTTTCATTTTTAGGGCTTGTTTATATGGAGGTGGGGGACCCCAAGTAGGTAAGGTTACCTGCCTGTCCATATAATTTCTTATTTTATTTCAATCACGTTTACATGATAGGTGGGTTGACCCGCCTAGGCGGGTTTTCCGGTCTGCCAGGTAGGGTAACCCTGTCAGCCGGGGTGACAATTTGCCATGTAAACTTCTCGAGTGGGGTAATCCCCCTAGACCGGGTCGCATTCATGGCAAAAAGCTCAAAAGCGAAGTTGATGTTTTATTTTCATGATTAATTTCTGTCGACTGTTTTTTCGAAATAATTTCACATACGCTTTAATTTTTCAGTAAATCAAAACGCAAAATTAAGTTGACTTGGTCGTAAATTTACATACGACGACTGAATTCGCGAACATGTTCATTTCATGCACGAACTAACTCCTAAATGACGGTGTGAAATACCGAAAAAATAAACGCCGCAAAGAGTTATTTGCACTTAAAACTTTAAGTGTTATTGAGATTTCCATTCAACCGGAAAATTACGTTATTTACAAATGCCCCTCCTTCTTTTTGTATCGATGCAGGAGCTTACAACTTTTCTTTGATTAGCAAGAATCGGTCAGTGGAATGTGAATACTTTTTTATGGGTATAATATTATGTTTGATTAAAATATCTAATGCACTTGGCTTGATTACATCTAAAATTATAAAAAGAAGGCTGCACAAGATTATCTTAAAGTACAAACTAGTTTATTGCTTGCCTCATCAACTAACTCTTCTGAGTAAATTGTAAAGAAATTTGGGTTATTTTTATTGATAGTCATCCTGAGTGCAAAATTTTGCGTTTTCCCTATAAACTCCTTAGGGCAAATAGTCTCATCAGCTGTCAAAACATCAATACTGTCACAAAACCTTTATTTATTAGATGACATGGATGATTGTGTTTAAAAATAAATTAGCACGAGTTTTATTAAAACATTAAAAAGCATATTTATCGGCCGGTATTGCAACTTGGATCTCGACAAAAAGATGGACAGAAAATTCCATTTAGGCCATCCATCAATTCAGGATCTTTACACTGGAATGATTTTGTTACATTTGATGATCTTCTATTTCGTTTTCGTCTCGACCTCAGGGTATTATTAACTTTTACATCACTGAATGAATTTTTAAGTTTACCTTCGATTTTTGGCTGCCCATGCATACATCCTACTCAAGAAATCTTTAGAACCGAAACATACTTTTTCTTTTTCTTTTAGAGTTTCTACTTTGTCGATTAATTGATTTGGAGATTTATACCAACAAAAGTATCATTTTTTAGCGGTAGTGAAAAACGCTTGACAATAGTCAAAACAATGGTTCGTATTGGAAAAACTAGGACCAAAGATTTTTAACAAAATTGTTTTTTTCTGATCTCGGACACCAGGGGAGTGGATCAGCGAAGCTTTAGAGTCTTGGACTTGGATGCAAAAGGCAATCTATATCTTTATGGGACGGCGTTGCTCTGCAAGAACGAAATTATCAAACGATTGAGAAATGGAACGTACAGTTTGGCAGAGCAAACGGAACTAGGTATGATATCTCTCTTTTATTTTTTAGGACATCGGTATAAACTTATCAAGAAAAGCGAGATTGACTTGAATACTAGTGTGCTTTTCACCTCATGCCCTTGCATTTCACGTTTTATGCCCTTTAATGTCATCCTTTCACGATTGGGAATTTCAAAATGTGTCTGTACTTGTGTTACGTACTTTCCCCGAAAAATGAAACCCTTGTCTTGAGTGCACCTTTAACCAGGTCTAAGTTTCTTGGATTACTTTTCCATATTCCTCTTCTTTCTGTGAAAAACCAAATATTTTTATATAACTGAGTCTTGAATTGCAAAAGACCCAGCACCAATCTGTGATCCAACAAAATAATCGAGCTGGAGTTATACTTCTGAGAAAAATAGCGGATTAGATACCCTTAATTTTATTCTTTCGTCCGAAATTTACCAGCGTTCAGTGGTATTTATACAATCAGAAAATCATTTATTAGCAAATTTGATAGGAATGCCCTCTGGCTACATTTCTATCTTGCTTTTATAGACTTTATAGGATTGTCCAAAGACTTAGCAGTGCTGAACTGTAGGGTGCTCAAAGAGAAGTCCCCTTACGCCGTGTCAGGCGTCTATTGGATAGATCCTGATGGCGGTTCCCGTAGTAACGCTTTCCAGGTCTACTGCGACCCGCAAATGGACAGAGGGGGCTGGACGCTAGTTAACAGTTACACTTTCACCGCCTACTCAAGCTTCTGGACCGGCCGAAACGCTGTCACCCCGCGCCCATCTTGGTCAGCTAGCGACGCTAACGTTCGAGTGTCTAAAACAGTTCCACTGAGCGAGAGGCAGTATGCAGCAGGTTAATTATATTACAAATTACCCTTTTTTGATGTCCTGATTGACAACCATGACCCCAGTTCCTCTCTAACTAGGGTTTACCACAAGAAAACTTTCACTGGGTCACTAACTAATTATTTCAGCTTCACCTCGTACTCTTACAAAGTGGGTCTCATTAAGACACTCGTTGATAGGGCTTACAAGATTAATAACACCTGGTTAGGGTTTCACGAGGACATTAATAATCTTACTGATATTCTAAAAAAGAATCTTTTCCCTGCTCCTTTAATCGAGATTATAAACCGTTACATCACTGGGACCCAAAACAATCATCATCCCTGGGATTCCCTTCCTACCACTTCACCTACGTTCTACTTTAAGCTACCCTACATAGGCCACTTCTCTGCTATCACTCAAAAAAAAGATCTGCTATTTTGTTAAGCGCTATTGCAATGAATTGGATATCAAACTGGTTTTCTCTTCCTTCAAAATTGGTTACTAGTTTCGTGTGAAAGACCCTGTTCCTGACGGGCTCCGTTCACGTGTAGTTTATAATAAGTTTGTATGTGCTGGCTGTAATGCCTGTTACGTCGGTGAAACCTCTGCTGCCATTTTTCCACGCGTGTTAGAGAGCACTAAGTCAGTGACAGGGCCTCTCACATTTTCAGGTATCTGAAAGATTCTCCATATTGTCGTGCTTTGTGTTCTACAGATAACTTCCATGTTTCAGATCACGCCTCCACCAGCCTTCAGCTTAAGATAAAAGAGGCTATTCATATTCAAAGAGAACAACCATCTTTGAATCAGCAGTTCGAGATAAGCGTACGAAACCACGACGCGAAGCGGAGTGGTTTCCAGCTTATCGAGTGTTCTCCCAACCTCCCGCGTGTTTACATCAGGCTACGTAAACAAGGAAACCATTTTACATTTCTTTTATAAAATAACTAATGAAAGAGGAACGAAAACCGTGTTTACATACGCTCATGTAAAATGGTTTTATGGCCAATCAGAGCGCGCGTATTATTTGAATTATTTTCTAACATGTATATCTAAAACTATCTTTTAATTCTCACACTTTCATACTTTACCTCTTTTCATGTTGTCACTATTCATCTTAATTAGCATTTTCTACTTACTATAAAATTCAACTTTCAACGCTTTGTACATGTTTTACAGACTCAAAATTTTTGTCGCTTTCTTTAAAACACAGTTATTTTTTAAATTAAAAAAAAAAATTATAACTCAACAACTCAAACATTTTCTGTAAAGTCTAGAAATTAAGAGGATTGCTAAAAGTAATTTCCATCAGAAATGGAGTTTAGTTAAATTGTTTCCCAAAGATATGATTGTTTTCACTTTTCTTCAAAAAACGGGAGCTTTGATTCTCCAACTTTTTCCTTCGTGATACATAAGCACCAAAAAAGGAGGGGAGGAGGGGAGCTGTAGTACCCCTTTAGAATACAAACACTTTTTTTTTTGGGGGGGGGGGAGGCATTGCCACTTACATTTCGGTAGTAAAAGTTTTCTCCTCTGAGAGTATATCACACCCTATCCTCTACCACATAAGCCAAACTATGACGTCATCAATGGTTATCTCGTGACGTCACTATCTGTCATGGAGGAAGGGGAGAAAACGCCAGGATACTTAATGGGAATGTCTGAATAGGTACTATAATTATATCTTCTCTCTTGTACATCCTCCCTCTCCCAAAAAAAAGCCACCCAATTAACTTCTTAGTTGTGTAACCTCTAGATCTTAAACTCATAGCCTGCCGAAATGGCTCTGGATCTCTCTGAGAAGCGAAACAACTTCACACTCTGAGGCGGGACATTCATAGGTAGGATGTTTCAGTCTGTTGTAAAAGTTTATTGTGACATCCAGCTGTAACTTAGAATCCATTTAACTTCAAACAAACCTTCATGAGTCAGGACCGTTTTTGTTCCTTTCATGTTGTCGAAGTTTGTCAACGCTCAGCGAAAACAAAACAAAGGAAACTTTATTTTTTAGCAGATCCCAGCCCTTGTTTCTGAATGTTTATGTCCTTGTTAGCTTTTTTTTTTCTAAACGGGACCTTCCGCTAAAGGTTTAATTAAAAATAATTCATGCGTGTTGGATAATAAGAAATGTATGGCTATTATCGATCACATCTGATTGCCAATGAGTTTTAAAACAACTACTAGATAAGTAATCAGAAATGTGATTTTCAAATTTAATGTTGAAATTTTTAATTTTGCACGCCATGTCTTAGATAAAGAAAGCCTTCCCGCTGTGGACCACGATAACAAAATCAAAATTATCAATTGAAAATTGTTCAATTTTAAAGGCCCATTTCCAACCTTAATGCAACGTGTTACATGTGTTACCTGTAACACGAAATTCCCCAGATCACTGAAAACCTTCTAAAATCGTCTTCTCAAGAGCCATCTTGAACATATAGTCAACTATTTTACGGTAAATACATTCGCAATTCATTATTTTACAGTTTCCTTACAGTATTTTGAAATTTATTAGGAAGAATCCGAAAAAAAATTTTTTTTTAAGTGTTACGCTTGGATCTCTTCGTACTCTGTGAACAGAATCGGCGAAAAGGACAAAGTTCAAATTTGTTCACTTTCTAGAAGCGCTTGAGGGTTCTAAATGAAGATAAAATATTTCCAATAGAAATTGGCATTTTTCAAAGAGAAATATGGAAAAAATATCAGACTGCCGGACGTTTAGTTTTTCGAAGACCGTTTCCGGTAATGTCCGGTGAAAATTTTCTTAGTGTCACGCTTGGATCTCTTCGCACTCTGTGTACAAGGTCAGCGAAACGGATAACGTTGGCATTTTTTTCACTTTCTAGAAGTGCTTGAGGATTGTAAATGAATGTAGAATACTTTCCAACGAAAAATTGGTATATTTCAGAGAGAAATATGGAGTTATTTGAGGACCGTGTCCAGCCGTATCATTGAAAAGTTTTTAAGTGTCAAGCGCTTGGATGACTTCGTACTCTGTATACAGGGTTAGTGAGAAACATCAAGTTCGAAATTTTTAGGCTGCCTGGAGGCGCTTGAGAATTGTAAATAAAGTTAGAACATTTTCGTATAAATACTCTCTGGATTTCGAAGAGAAATATGGAAAAATATTGGACTGCCGAACGTTTAATTATTTTAAATTTAGTCACTTCATTGCAGGAACGTCAGCGACACTGACAGTTTGCGTTACAATTCTTATTTGCTGCTATGCATGGACAACAACCTCGGCCACTCTTTCGAGCGCAAATTCCTCTCCACGGAAAGGAAACTTCAACTGACCCTTGGTTCTTATTTCACAAGGATGACAAACTTCAATTAAAAAAAATTGATGAATGAATGAAAACGTAGTGGATCAACATTTTAACCCTCTTCGAAAGGATTTTCGCGTTCGTCTTTAGCAACAACCGATCCATAGGCGTTTACCGCCTCGGAATCTACTAAATCGATGGTTCATCTGATTCCATACCGGATTAAAACGTATAGAACTGTTTTAAACAGAATTAATTTGATAAGCTCTTCAAATTCATCGGAGAAAACACCGAAGGTATTTTGAGACGTGACAAGGTTAAAATAACTGACCAATCAGAGGCGCTATTTAAACAAAAGCGGTGGTTCAAAACAAAAACAAACGACCTCGTTGCATCAAGGTTGGAAATGGGCCTTTAAGCTAGTATGTAGGAAGCTCGTGGTTGAATTTTTCAAATTTCGATTACCACATTAATTCGATGATTTCATCAGGGCGCTTTAAAGTGTTGGACCTTGACAATGGGTGTTTATTCATGGCTGGGCGCTCATTGAATTTTTGCCATTTTCGATAAAAGATGCACCATAGACGATGTTACCATTTAGAAATAGTAAGCCTGTAAAGGAATGGTAATCAATACTTCTCATCTACAGGAGCTTATTCGAGGCTAAGCGCTTATAAAATTTTCCTTCCTACAGGATGGGCACTTTTTTGAGATGGGCGCTAAATCGAGTACATATATATATATATATATATATATATATATATATATATATCGTGTCTTGGATACATGTAAAAATTATTAATGATCCCTTGAAAGAACATGTACGGTATTTTCATGATAAAAGTTCTGAGTCTTTTCTATCATAACACTGTTAGCTTACGCGAAATTGTTCTTCCTTAAATGAATGCTGTTATGTTACTCGTTATGAAAAATGATTGATTTGCCAGTGGCTGAATTTACATTTGTTATTCACATAATGGTTAACATCATTTACAATGATATTAACCATTATTTGTACTAAATAGCCAAAATTTTGATGGTTAGCCGTAAAAGCCATCACCCCATTGAGACCCTTCTTCTACTATGCTGAGCCCATAATTCTCAAATGCGACTTGTTTGGCTATGACCGTGTAACCTTAGAAAACGAAATTTCCGCGAATTTCGAGAAATCAGGTAATGTTGACATCAATTCTAAATTAAACGGGAGGCATTTTGTTATTTTTATTATTTTATATTTGTTATTTTTCGAAGACAAGGAGGAAAATTAGCCATCATGAATTTTTTTCATTCAAATGATGACTCGGTGTTAGTGCCCTCTAATGGCAATTTTCTTGTAATTTTCTGAGAAAAAGAGGAAAGGAAAAGGTAAAAGCAGCGGGAAATGCCGTTGCGAGTTTTTTTAGGAAAGTGCCTTCTGGATGCGCGGATCCTACAACGTAACTGTAGTGCAGTCCATTTTCCCCACCTCTCTTCTCTTGACTATTGTTTATTACTGAAAGTCAAGCTACCTCCTCTCCCAGATGTCATTTGCTTGTTACAATATTTCAGTCACTGTATTCAAAGGTAAGACAAGTGATGTAGTTATTCTCGAGCAAATCCCCGATCCATTCCGTCCGTTTTCGCATGCGTTAGAACAGTTACTATATTTGTCTTCGATCATGCAAATCACACTAGCAAGAAAATGAAAAGTTCATGAGTACAACGGGCCAGTTTTCACGCACAGATAGCACACCCTTTAAAGACAGAAGCTTTATCGATCTGATCGATCTCGTGATGCATGCAAATCCAAGCGTTCCAAAAGGGATGAACACTTAAGCCTAACGTTTCACATTAAACAGGGTAAAATGATTCATTTTTCATCCCTAGTAAAATGTGACGTGCCAAACCGAATATAGTCACTTAGTTTTTTTTAGTATTTTTGGCTTCGATCATGCAAATCACACCCGTTAGAAAATGAAAAGTTCACGAAGACAAGGAGTCGATTATCACGCACATATAGCTTACCGTTTAAAGAAAGAAACTTAAGTTGTATTGTGATCGACCTTGTGAAAATCGACCTTATGAAAATAAAATCTTTCAAAGAGGTCAACACATAAGCCTGACGTTCCCTATTTAAAAAAGAATAAAAAAGAACAACACTTTTCATTTTTTATGTTCAATTACATCATCAGTGATAAAAATTTTGTGTTATACAAAACCGAAATACTGAGTACTTATTGATTGAGTGGAAGGGCCGGACGGGAACAAATACTTGGCTCGGGGTCATGAACTACGGACCGAGCGCAGAGAAGTCCTTGCTTCATGAACGAGAGCCAAACCAAACTCACATCAATAAGCATTTTATCCGTATGATCACTAACTGTTCAAAATTTCAACCTAAATAGGACGCCATAGACGAGCATACGAACACACACAAAAAAAAATGCAATTGAAACTTTTCGTTTTTATTTCGATTAGCTAAGAGGGGGGAAGGGAATTACCTAAAACACAAGTGATCTGGATACCCAGAACACTGTGACAGCGGAGGTTCGGAAGGTTGAGAAACGGCCCGATTGCAATTCGTTGTTTTTGTTGTTTTATTTTGAAAGCATCAGCCACATTGTCAACATCTTGGTAAGTGCGATTGAAAATCTTTTCTTGTCACTCGGTTTTTATCAGCTTTAGCTATTTAGTAACTGTAGCCGAGGTAAGGCACTAATGGCAAAGCCTGGTAACGGCTTTTTCGATCCTTGTGTTTGCAAAATGTAGTTATGTCTCATTTCGAGCGTTAGCCCTTCGTAAAGCGGTTGATGGGGCGATTGAATCGCCACCACGGTCCGATAAATTCGTTCTACGGCGACTTTTTCAAATCTCTGTGGCTTCATACTGTATAATTTATCCTCATTCACTAAGGTTATTGAGTGTCGTCCAATTTGAGAAATTGATGATCATAAAACTAAAATCAGACCCCTATTTATGTTGTGGACTGTCCCTCGCTGAAGGAAATCCGTGGTGCTTTATTACGTGGTTTTCCAGTGGCTATGATCAGCATTAGCTATTAACTCGACTTTGTTTCAGGAGAGCTCAACGAACGATCAGCTAGAGATCACGATAGATTCGATATTTCCGCTTTCTACTTGTACACAAGCGTTTCATGATCGAGATGCCCTTCACCTAAATCTTTGGTTACTCGCGGCGGGTCTACGGTACATATTTTTCTAAGGCCGTAATCTGTTTCTTTGTCTGTTAAAGCGCCAGTCTCACATTAGAAGATAAGTCATGACGCTGTGCGCTCACGAAGAGAGATGTTTTAATTTTCGTTGAGAAACTGAAAATTTCTTGAATTCACTGTAATTTAATACATAGTAAAAACGTACTTTTCCGTTGAACGGATGCTTTATATTTCCACCGCTAAATTGCTCTCTTCAAACCTTTATTGTTTTTATACGATATATTTCAACCTCATTAGCTATGCCTGTTCACCACAGTTAATTAATTTGAGAAACTGATGGTCTCTACAATCATGTGATCAAAAACCAAAATTAATCCTACTTTAAGACATCATTATTCATAATGCGTACTTTCCTTTACTGAAGTCAGAGGATATTCGCAGTGTTACAGTTCGTGGTTTTCCAGTATTCATAATTTTCACCAATAATTCACGTGACCTTGTTTGCTTTTTGTGAAGTACCAAGGTCTCGCATAAGAAAAGAGGTCAGTCTATGACACCACGTGCTCACGAAGGAAGATGACCACATTGAGACTCTCCCAAAATTAATCCTGTTTTGTTGACATTTTTCCTGTGCCTATCAAGTCCTCTAATGTTATGCAAAAATCGCAAGCGAAGTGAATGAATTTGTTTCAAAGCGACTTCGTTAAGCCTCAGTGGCTTCACATCTTACCAATCTTCCTCATCAGCAATGAAAAGGCTCGTTTCCAGCAACATTGGTTTGATAAGCCCGGTAATAAACTGCTAAAGCAATCTTTTCGAATGCTGCCATATTGCACAATGTCAGGAGGTATCTTTTTTGTTGGGCTAAGACTGTCAACGCTTAAAACTCATTAAATGCTACTTTGAGTCAGTATTCAATATATGGTCACCATCAATCACCACACAAAAAAACCAAAAAACTAAGAAAAGGGAAACTAGATATTATACTGATGACTATATTCCTTACCTGCTTCTTTGAAAACTCTCAATTAAAACTAATTGATTTGCCTGCGGCTGAATTAACATTTGTTTTGTGTTTTTTTTTCGAAAGTAGAATACTGATTTCTGAGGGGCTTTCGTTTTCCAGTAATGTTATCGTTGTCTAATTGTCAAGCTACGCAATAAAAGCACTCCGCAATCGCTGAAAATATCAACAAGTTGCCTTTGGAGAAATAAGTGACTGAGAGGGGAAAAAGTTTTTTGAGTTTGCTTTCGTGATGAGTAAATCCAAAGGTTCTGTTTCGATCATAAAAAATAGATCAAAGTTACTTATTCCCAATAGTGTCTACATCTGTATGAGTCAGTGAGTGAGTAAGCTGGTGGCACATTTACATATTGGAGTCTACGTAGAAACCTGTTTCTATACTTCGCTTAGCTGCGCTTTAAGAACATTAGTTCAAAATTAAAGTTAAAATGCCGGCCATTAGGCAAACTTTTGTGAATTAGATTTATATCAAAATGTCAGCTTAAGGTTTACAAAAAACAATTTTAAGGTATTAAAATTAAAAGAAACAGCCGTAGAGAATGGTTTTGATATCTAGGATGTTCTGAATGTTTGCTTTCTCATCTGTACAACAAAATAATCACAGTTAAATGCTGGCCATCAGCGGACTTAATATGATGCTTCTTCCGGCTGTCCGATTACAGGTGTCCGATTACAGCTATCTGTACGATTACACTGTCCGATTACAGCTATCTGTACAATACACTGTCCGATTATAACTGTAAAGAATGCTTGGTGGAAAATAACGCAGGTAATGCACCAATCACATTTGCGGAAATTGTGATGGCTATGATTAATAATAAGATCAGTTATGTTGTGGATAAATACACTTACTTTTTAGTTATAAGTAACCCTAAATGTACGCTCGCCTTTAAATTGGCTCCATTGAGCTATTACGCTGTACTATAAATCCAAATTTAAACTCTGAAGATTTCTTTCGTGCATTTCGTTCTATTTCTAAGTAAGTCTTGGTTAAATGTCACCATAAATAAGATACAAGGGGAATTACGATTTTTATTAGTTCCGTCACGTCATCAGACAAACTTTTCAAGTGCTATTTAAATCAAGACTGAAATGCCAATAAAAAAGATTTCGTTTATGTAAAGAAATGATAAACGAACAGAATCGTATTGAATGGTTTAAATCATCTTGGCATGCCCTCACGATGTTCAGAAAGTTTGTGTTTTAATCCATTACTGTATCAAGAAATGGGCCGTTGTTGTGGGTTAAATTCGACTTCACAAGTTCAAACAAAAGCCTTTTGTTGTTTGTTGCGCTGAGGAAATTGTGCTGAGACTCGGCGAAGATGAATTTCAAATCGTCACAAGATTGTTGGCGTGTCAAATTAGCGGCACTAGTGGAGAAGGGTTGGGAAATTCGCTCATGAGGGTGCTGTTCACACAGGGGTACCCAATGGAGAAAATGCCCTTCACTATGCTTGGTCTCTCAGAATATATTTTTTTTATCAGCGAACCAGTTGATTATAAATTTATTAACACGATAAGGATGCTTTGTTGTTAAAAACATTCACGAACTATACTCGGCAAGAGGACGAGAGGAAAAAAAGCAAACTAAACAAAACTGAATCTTTTTTGAACAACTTTTCAAGGTTTTCAATGTGAACATAAGCGTAAATATTCCGTAGTGTAACATGTCTTGAGGGTTTTTCTTTCTTCGAATTACATACCGAATAGCCATTTTAGAAGTATGCAATAAGGCTTATTCACTATTGTTATTAACCCCAAACAAAATACCTGGAAATGCTGAATTCTTTATTCTGTTCTTTGGATCAGTTGATAATAGCGCGCAGCACAACGCCGCAAAACGATGAAGCTATTATCGATGGTTTCACTTGGTCAAGAGTTGTGAATTTTAAAACTAACTTGCCTAACTCGTAGAAAAGAAAGAAAAGAAAAAGCTTCGTCTATGAAAACTCGCACTTTGAACTGGAAAAATCGCTCGATTAAGCCGTTGGATTGAAAAAAAGGATCAATGTGGTCGTTCTAATTTAGTCTTAAAACAATGAAAGCATTGGTTGATAGCGCAGCTCTTATCAAAGAAGCGCTAGTCTTAATACTATCACGCTTTTACTCTCGTAACGAAAAGAAAAGAGAAGAAAATTTTGTGTTTGGGAAAATACCACTTAGGAATTAAAAAACGCTCAACTTAAGTGGTTGGATTGAAAAATGATATTTAAAGGTTAATTAATGTTCTAATTTAGTCTTGCAGTGAGAACACTGGCGGCGCGCGCGGCTTTTAACAAAGAGGTGATAGTTTTAAAACTATCTAGTTTTAGTCGTAAAATAAAACAAAATAGAAGAAAGAATTGGCGTTTGGGAAAATACTTCTCAGGAATTAAGAATAACGCCGAGTTAAATCGCTGGACTAAAAAAATCAGTAATATTTACGGGTTGTCGTTCTACTTTAGTCAGTTCCAGTGAAAACTCTGGTGGCGTGCGCGGCATTTAACAAAGAGGTGAAAGTTTTAAACTACTCTGCCTTCCTTTTTGACGACAATAAAACATCGCATAACTAACGTTACTATTGTTGCCGTATGATAATTTTATGTTCTTTCAGTGCGTGGCCATAAAGACAGCTATTTTCAGTGATCTTTAAGTGAGCTTTGTCAAAGTTAGAGCTCGTTTTGCGAAAAAAATGTCGAAGTACTACGAAGTCGCAAAAATTCTGGCTGTGCGTTCCATTGACGGACATAAAGAGTATCGGGTGAGATGGAAGGGTTTCTGAAGCAAGGTCGATACTTGGGTGCAGGAAGACGATTGCAACAGCGCAATGAAGAATGCGAGTAACGAGTATCCATATGTTCCGATATGTATTCCAGAATAAGCCGTAATGTAATAAAGATCGTCGGTGGAAAATGTCGTTTGAGATCAAAAGAGTGAAAAGACATTAGACTTCTTATCTTGTGTTACAAATCTTGCCGTCTGGAAAATCAGATGCCGTCTTCGCGGTACATAAAACCTTCAGCGGCGTTCAGTCATTCATCTCTTAAAGGATTAAAATTCATCTCGGTTTTTGTTTTTTGTTTGTTCATCCAGAGGATGAAAAACTTCTTCAATATCAGTGCGCAACAAACGCAAATCAAGACCTTGTTCTAAAGCCGCGGCTAAACGAGCGATTTTTTTGTTTGCGATGGTGATGCGATTTTGCCAGTTTCACGGAATGAGTTTAATTCAAACAAGTTTCATTCTTACCATTCACACAAATTTCATTTGGTTTCATCACTCTTTGTCAGTCTCTCAGTTGCGTCATTCTGTGTCTTGACCGACCCTCCCTGAGCAGCAAGTGACCTTGAACAAAAAGTAACTCCCTACTCCTCCCCAGGGTAAGACTTGACATAAACGCTCTTTCGCTTAATTTTCAACTTTCTCGCTCGTGCAGTAATCGGCTATGTTCGAATTTACCTCGTGAATTTCGCTATTGTAATGGCAGCGAGTTTGAATTTCCCTCGTGAATTAATAAGCCATTGTTTGGCTCTAAAGCTATTGTTTCAAGATATTCTTTTATGGATATTTGAGATACTAAACAAAGGGCATTGTCTTTGAATTTGATCAGCTTTTCTTTTCTATTTCTGACTAAGTCATGATTAAATCCAATACAGGCCTGAAATTTTTTTCAGGCCTTATTTTCACTACTGCCTAAGTAGTGCACATTACTGCGAGGTTCACTTTCATTCACGTTAATTCATCAATGAAAATAAAAGGATCGACAATCCCCGAATAAAAATCGTAAAGTACTTTGGCGCACTCAAGATGAAAACATGCGTTGAATCACTACCTAAACAAACAATGGGCATAGTTTTCCAATGTAAAAAATTCTCAGTTTTTGAATTAGTCCTTACTGACAGAATGTACACGGCCAAAATCGGCCTGTAGCAAATCTTCGAGTTGTCGATTTTCGTTCTCAGCCACAAGAAATGCCATTTCCAAAGCCACTGAATACGTAACTTTCAGTTTTTCTTATCGTATTTTTTGTAAGCGATAGGAATTTTCCAATGTTTTAGCAGCCATAATCCGAAAAAATTCGACAAACGACCTCGGATTGAGAATGATGAAGGCTTTGCTGTTCATTCATCAACCTGACCGAATGGCGCCAAACGTGAGGGACGTGTCAACTGATTGGCGATATCAAACACTAGTGAAAAAATATCGTATTTTTTCACGTGTGTTGTTACTGCTTTTCTCAGGGCTGGAAATCCTTGTATAACAACGTAGTTTATATGATAAAATCTCTTTGCTTCAGTCACGTTATCAGATACACTTTTGTGAATTAGATTACTGCTAAAAATTTTTAACCAGAAAATTTGTCGATATTCTAAAAGATCAAAAACGTGCAGAATCGTATCGTGTGGTTCTTACATTAGTCAAGATGTATTGAAAGCTGTTGATCTCTTTCGTGAAACAACACACTTAAAAATCATGGTATACGTTGGCCTCATTACTGAGGGAAATTTAGGAATGTAGAAAAAATTGTCGTTTCACTTTCAAAAGTGTCAGCTGCGAGGTCAATAATTTTATCGGTCAATAATTTTATCAGTGCACTGTTTTTTTTAGTAACTTTATCTTAACTTTAGCTTTAACTTTACGGTCACATATGGAATAAGTAACTTCTCCATCGTAAATGCATACATTATTTATTATTTTTTTTAAGTCCTGTCCTGTCCTGTGACTATTAAGTCATGTTATGTTGTGCAAAAATCGCCACCGGATGAAATAAATTCGTCACAAAGCCGGAGTTCGTCAAACCTCCGTGGCCCCACAGCTTGTTCATCATTCTCATCAGCTAAGGATAGATTCGTTTTCAATGACATTCATCTGATAAGTAAGCTCGCTCCTTGGTAATAGCTTGCTACAACAATATTTTCAAGTTTTCCATGCCATAAAGCGGAATGTCAGGAAATCTTCCAGACAGTTGTGGTTAAAGGTTATGTCTCTTGTTAGCCTAAGAATTGAAACGCTTAATAATAAGTCTCTGTAAGAATCAAACATCTTGGGAGATGAAAACTTTCAAATTTTGCATGCAGTTAGGCACTCAGGGGGGATGCACAAAAATACCCTTTTTAAAGGTTGCTGCACTCTCATTGCCATGGGAACAACGGCTGCTTGTTCGAGGCCTGGGGCCTCATTTTCATACAAAAACGTCGCCAAAAGAGAGTGAAATGTTTATTTCTCTATCTCAAGCTAAATTCGGCATTAAAAATTGGCACTTCAACCATACATAGTGACATCATTCGTCTTCATTTTGATACATTTAATTTTCCCTGGGAGTAAATGTAAACACACCAATAGATTATTTATCTCGGTACTGTTTCGTTTATTTTTGTAATCGGGTAAAACAGGGAAAACGTTTATCTGAATTTCTCCAAAAGTACACCGATTCTGGAACTGAAACTACTCACCTAGCTGGTTATAATATTCTAGTTTTTTTAATATGTAAAAATCTCTGCGGGTCTGCCTGTACTTTTTATGGGGGCAATTCGCGAAAATAGTTAAAAATCAGATATTGCATAATTTGGCGATGTTTACAACTAATGTTCTTAACAACAAACGTTTCAGACAAATGAAACGTGCGAGGCTTTGAAAGAATGTTATCTTATGAGCAATATTCCGAAGAGAAATCTCGTCTCTGTTTGTGATCTTTTAAAAAAAATTGATCAACCTTCGCAGAGGACAACTCGACGTAACTACAAACATATACCTGTAACGAAGTAGAAATGCAGATGAAAAACAAAGCATTATATTGATACTGCTGACCACTCTTTACTAGTTCCTCTGTGGAATACAGGTAATACAACAATATTCATTTCCCAAGATTATCAAATGCTCTGATGAAGGGCTAACGCTCGAAACGTCACCTTCAGAAACTCATTACAATGGCCAATTTACATTGTCAACTCAGTTGGTAAAGCCAAGTTATATTGTATATCCCACCAAAGTTTCTTTAGAAACTTACCCCGTTGATTAATGTTGTTTACAGAAAATATGCATGGGGAAAGTTCTCATAGCAAAAGTTAAGATAAATGCTGTTTTGTTTATCTTTGTCCTATGACTTTACAGTCATGTCATGTTGTGCAAAAATCACAACTGGAGTAAAATGAAAGGTGACAAACCGAGTTTGTCAAACCGTTGTTACCTCAAATCCTGGCAATCATCCTCATCAGTCACGAATAGATTCGTTTTCAGCCATATACTTCAGATAAGTAAGCTCATTACCTGGTGATAAACTGCTAGAACAACATTTTCAAATGCCCCCAGAACGTTGTAGAAAAAGGTTTATCAATCTTTCTTATTTTTTCTAAGAAACCTTCAACCTTTCAAAACAACTTAATTGATGGCGCGACCCTCCGACATACGACCATTAATCAAACTCAAGCATGCGTCAATATTTTTACTCTGTATGAAGAACAAACGAAACAGCTGGATCAAAAATCATTGGAATAAGAGATGACTTTCATAGCGTGACAGCCACACAGTCCGTTTCAAAAAATCTGTGCAGGTCAAATTAAGTTTACAAGTTTCACCGAATGTGATCCGTTGATGTGTTCTAGTTGTACTTATCCACGTCCCTTCTTTTATTATTATTTTTTTAAAGCCTATATAGTGAATTCTAACACTTTCAGCTCGTTACAAAAAGTTGGCAGGTGAAATCGACCAAGCTCGCTTTTGTAACTTTACATGTGTGTTCCTGTTTGTGGTAACTCATTATGAATCCAGATTATCGAATCATTTAGTATTGCGTTACTAAAAATAATGTTTCCCTGATAACAGGAAAGGATGGCAATGGAAACCGAATAACAGAAGCCATGATAGCTTTCATGACCATCGCCTTACTTGTTTCCGTGTTCTTGCTCAACTCAGATCGTATTCAGAAAGCCATTGAGATATGCAGCGAATGTTTGATTTTACTAAATAGCACCGATCAAAACAGCAAAGACCAATTTGATTCAGTACTGCCACAATGTTACAGCGACATCTTTACAGTTCTTTTCAGCAAGATGCTGTCTGTCTTATACAGAGAGTCTGGAATTATGCTTCAAACACTTGGCGAAAACCTAAAGGCGAAGGAGCATGTTGAGAGGGCCCTTTCCATAGCTACCGAAATTGGCGACAGAAGCGAAGAAGCATCCTGTTATGGAAACCTAGGTACTGTGTTTCTGTCGCTCGGGCAATACGACAAGGCTCAAGAGTATCTCCAAAAGGCGCTTGTTATCAGAACTGAAATTGGCGACAGACAAGGAGAGTCAACTGTCTTCGGAAACCTTGGTAATTTGTTTCGATTGCTTAAGCAATACGACGAGGCTGAAGAGTATATCCAAAGAGCGCTTGTCATCAAAACTGAAATTGGCGACAAAAGAGGGGAAGCATCATGTTATGGAAACCTAGGTATTGTGTTTCAGTCGCTCGGGCAATACGACAAGGCTAAAGAGTATCTCCAAAAGGCGCTTGTCATCAGAACTGAAATTGGCGACAGACAAGGAGAGGCATCTGACTACAGAAACCTAGGTACTGTGTTTCTGTCGCTCGGGCAATACGACAAGGCTCAAGAGTATCTCCAAAAGGCGCTTGTTATCACAACTAAACTTGGCGACAGAAAAGGGAAAGCGTATTGTTATGGAAACCTAGGATATATGTTTCTGTCGCTCGGGCAATACGACAAGGCTAAAGAATATCTCCAAAAGGCGCTTGTCATCAGAACCGAAATTGGCGACAAAGAAGGAGAAGCAATTGACAACGGAAACCTAGGCACTATGTTTCAATCGCTCTGGCAATACGACAAGGCCCAAGAGTATCTCCAAAAGGCGCTTGTCATCAGAACCGAAATTGGCGACAGAAAAGGACAGGCAACTGTCTACGGAAACCTTGGTACTATGTTTCAGTCGCTCGGGCAATACGACAAGGCTAAAGAGTGTGTTCAAAAAGCGCTTGTCATCACAACTGAAATTGGCGACAGAAAAGGAGAGGCAGCTAACTACGAAGAGCTAGGATATATGACTCAGTGGCTCGGGCAATACGACAAGGCTCAAGAGTATCTCCAAAGAGCGCTGGTCATCAAAACTGAAATTGGCGACAGAAAAGGGGAAGCATCATGTTATGGAAACCTAGGCACTGTGTTTCTGTCGCGTGGGCAATACGACAAGGCTCAAGTGTATCTCCAAAAGGCGCTTGTCATCAGGACTGAAATTGGCGACAGAGAAGGAGAGGCAACTGACTACGAAAACCTAGGTACTATCTTTGAGTTGCTCGGGCAATACGACAAGGCTAAAGAGTATCTCCAAAAGGCGCTTGTCATCAACACCGAAATTGGCAATAGAAAAGGAGAGGCAACTAACTACGGAAGCCTAGGAAAGATGTTTGAGTCGCTCGGGCAATACTACAAGGCTCAAGAGTATCTCCAAAGAGCGCTTGTCATCAAAACTGAAATTGGCGACATACAAGGGGAAGCATCATGTTATGGAAACCTAGGTACTGTGTTTCTGTGGCTCGGGCAATACCACAAGGCTAAAGAGTATCTTCAAAAGGCGCTTGTCATCAGAACTAATATTGGCGACAGACAAGGAGAGGCAACTGACTACGGAAACCTAGGTACTATCTTTGAGTTGCTCGGACAATACGACATGGCTCAAGAGTGTCTCCAAAAGGCGCTTGTTATCAGAACTGAAATCGGTGACAGACAAGGAGAGGCAAGTAACTTCGGAAGCCTTGGTAACTTGTTTAAAGTTATCGGGCAATACGACAAGGCTAAAGAATATCTTCAAAAAGCGCTTGTCATCACAACTGAAATTGGCAACAGAAGAGGAGAGTCATCAGTCTACGCAAACCTTGGTGGTTTGTTTCTGTCGCTCGAGCAATACGACAAGGCTAAAGAGTGTCTCCAAAAAGCGCTTGTCATCAAAACCGAAATTGGCGACATACAAGGCGAAGCATCATGTTATGGAGGCCTAGGTTGTGTGTTTTGGTCGCTCGGGCAATACGACGAGGCTAAAGAGTGTCTCCAAAAAGCACTTGTCATCAGAACTGACATTGGTAATGAGGAAGGGAAAGCGGCAGATCTTGCAAACCTTGGAAGTTTGTCTAGAGAAGTTGGAGATTATGAAGCCTCGGAAGTATACTTGGAGAAAGCTTTATCCATATCCAGAGATACTGGAGATAGAAGAAAAGAGTTCGAAATCCTTAAAAAATACGCCATTTTGTATTTATTGCAAAATAAAAACAAAGATACCATTTCGTGTCTTCGTCTGTGCATTGAAAAGTATGAGGAGCTGAGATATTTCTTGGGCGCCAATGATCACTTCAAAACATCACTTCTGGAGCACTCAGGAATATTTCCCTATAAGCTGCTTTGCAATTTGCTTTTTGACACTGGAAATGCTCGGGATGCTCTTTATTTTGAGGAGTTGTGTCGAGCTAGAGGCCTATCAGACTTAATGGTAGAGAGGTACTCGGTTGAAACGCACATCTCTGCTAATCCGCAATCTTGGTTTGGCGTTGAGAACATTTTTAGAAAGAAAAATAACTGTACTTGTCTGTACATTTCTTATTTTCACAATGATCTGCGTTTGTGGATCTTAAAGACAAGTGGAGTCCTTCACCATAGAAGAATATCAGTAGAAGAGAATCTAGTCCAGGCTGGGTTGCCCAAAGATTTGCCTTTGGATAAATTTGTGGATGATAATTTCCGGAGTCTTGGTATTTTGCCCACTAAAGATTGTGAAGATCGATCGTTAAATATGGTTAAATTGCAACTTCTCTCCCCCGAAAAGAAGAGATCAGCAAGATTGCTACTCGTGGAGGAGGACGAGAAAGTGATTTCAAGTCTATTTTTGTGTTACAAAATGTTTATTGCTCCCGTTTATGATTTGCTTGAGGAGCTTGAAGTCATCATCGTTCCTGACCGCAGTTTCTACAAAGTTCCCTTTGCTGCACTGAGTGAAAAGGAGGGAGCCGAATACCTCTCGGAGACTCATAGGATCCGTGTCATTCCTTCTTTGACAACACTCAAGATTATTCAAGATAGGCCAGAGGACTATCACAGCAACACTGGTGCCTTGATAATAGGCGACCCTAAGGTTAATTGGCTGCCGCCATTGCCAGATGCGAGAAAGGAAGCAAAGATGGTCGGACGACTGGTGGGTGTTCTACCTCTGGTAGGAGAAGAAGCAACGAAGCAGGCGGTGCTTGAGCGGATAAGTTCAGTGAGCCTGATTCATTTTGCTGCCCATGGTGACGCCGAAAGGGGAGAAATTGCCCTCTCCCCCATCCCTAGTACTTCCAACAGGCGAAACGCTATCTTACCACATGAAGATTACATGTTGACGATGGCTGATGTATCACGAGTGAAAGTCAGAGCTAAACTGGTAGTACTTAGCTGCTGTCACAGTGGAAGAGGTGACATTAGAGCCGAGGGAGTTATAGGAATTGCCCGTGCGTTCTTAGGATCCGGTGCTCGCTCGGTGTTGGTTGCGCTGTGGGCCATTTCAGACTCAGCAACAGAGCAGCTGATGAGTCGGTTCTACGAACACCTTGTAGAGGGAGAAAGTGCCAGTGAATCCCTCCATCAGGCCATGAAGTGGATGAGAAAAAAAAAGTCTACCAGTGTGTCTGAGTGGGCTTCGTTTACGCTGATTGGAGATGATGTGAGACTCGGGTTTGACAAGCAGAGGTAAGACTCAGTCCGAAAAGATATTTCACAAATTAAAGTCGAAGTAGATGTGAAGGTAGCTGTGGTTTACTGGTCGCTGACTGTCGGCGGGGGTCCTTTGTTACCATCAAGGGTAGTTCGGTATATATCCATATACATATATTATATAGTGCTAGCCATTTATATTTTTAGATATTAAGCTTGGTATAATTGTATTTGCTTCATATCCAAAATATTAATCGAGTTAATAATAAATTGCTGTTTTTTTTTCACTTTTTTTTACAGAGAAAGAGACCCCGACAGAGTAAGTAATGAGAATCACTCGAAGGAAACAGAGCCAAAAGACTTTTAGATGCATAAATTGAATAGAGCAAAGTAGAGAAAATGCTTTAGCCGTATTTCATTGAAATTAAAAAAGGAGCTATCCCAAATTAGATCTAGTTCAATTTTTTGTGCTTTCCTTTTCAATATTGTTAAAAGACAAAATTTGTATCTATCCAGTGTTTTTTTTTACTTATTTAAACGTTGGAAATGAATGGAAATAGTATATTAGCATAAGCCATTCAGTAAAAATTATAATAAGCCACTTGATCATTTCTTATTCCTTTTGGCAGTCTTATCTTACAGGTATAATTTAGCACGCTTCACAACTCTTTTTCTCAGAGGTGACTTAAGGTGTAAACAAGTAGTACTTTTCATCCTCCGCACCGAATTTTAATCAGGTAATTTATACGAATAGCACGTAGCTCTTTTAGGGGCTGTACCTTGGGTACACTCTTTGTTCTCCGAATTTTCTGTTTATTGTGCTGTTATATAACAGTCTTCGAGGAGTATTTCCTCTTAAGATATATTTTCAAGTATGATTCTAATTCTGTTGATAATTTCATTACAATTTTTATATTATCAATCTTGTTTTAGTTATGACCAACCTTGACTGTAAGACTAAGAAATTTAAGGATTTTGTAAAGCGTAAACATTTCGAAGGTATCTACTTAGTATGCGAACTCCGCTCTTCGTAGCTTAACGTGATTCGCTAATTAAGTGTAAAAGAATGACGAAGGTTAGAGATTGGCAGCTCAGTAAGCGTCCCTTTTATAAGCGGAGACCCACACTTTTCCTGTTAGATCTGAGTTAGTCCCGAAGTAATAAGTTGTATGTAAGAAAGAGAAGAATAAAGAAACCTTCAACTGAACAACGCAAAAATTATATTTCCAATATCATAAACACAGAAAAATGTTGACGTAGGTAAGGCTTTAAAGTTAAGCGAAATCAGTAAAGTTAAAACAGTAGTTTAGGTATAAAACGAACCACTAGAATCTGGTTTAGTTTTTTTTTCAAAGCCTTTTGTAAGGTTTAGTTAACAAAATCTTCAATATCTGAGGAATAAATTTGATGTAGCATCCTAAAAGATCCTTGTCAACCACTCCTCTTTCAAAATATATCCTGATCAAAACTAATCTATGAAGACAGAAGTTTAAAATCGCTTCCGGATGGCAGGAATGTCATGCAGGCTCGTCAATACTTCAAGTTTGAACTGATCACTTGCCTCTTGTGATATGTGAAACAAGAGACGAACAAAACGTATTGACTATCGTACTGATTAGCGATCGGTCAGCGTTTTAACGAGCAACTCTTTTTTAAAGAAAATGGTTTGTGTTTTTTCCTATTTGAGTTTAGAGAGCTTGAGCTATTTAAACCTGTATGAACATTTCAGGACCAAACAACAGGGAGCCATTGATATAGAACGGTCAGAGTTTGCTCAACAGACTAATTTGCATAATTCATCTGTCACGGTAGCAAAATCACTAAAAATTTGAAGTCACTGCGGCGAAGGAAATTAACTAGCGCAAGATGTTTTTGTATTTCTATGCTTTCGAACATCTTATTAGAAGAAATCAACCGGACTTTTTAATGTCTAAAGTCACCCATCACCCCACAGAGACCCTCTTCTAAACCAAACAAGTTAAAAATGTTTGCTCACAGCTTGCTTTCATTCGTCGAGGTTGCGCAAATATTGAAGCGATGGTTATATAATACAATGCTACGAGTTTTGTCTCGTGATCTGATAAATCATGTATCCTGGCTTGATTACAACTGATTCAATATTACAACTGTGTTATTTACTGAGGCTGCACCGAGAATATTGCAAAGTTAAAACAAGTTTCCTCACCGCCGGCCTAGTGTTGGATCAGAAAAAACGAACAGTGTTATTCAATATTCTGTTGGGTTTGTTTTTTCTCTCTTGTTTTTCGACCATTATAAGCAAGTGCCACATGAAAGTCTTTTCACTTTTCGAATCATCTCTCAAAGATCCAAATAAACTAAATTGAATTTTTGAACAATTTATCATTGTAACTGTTACAATATTTATGCATTCATGGAATTCATAAATAAAAAAAACTTTGAAAGAACTAAGTTGGCAGTTACGCCCTGGCGCGCGCAATTACGGACTTTTATTTTAGAGCCTGTTTACACTGATGGAGGTGGGGGACCCCAGGTAAGTGAGGTAACCCGCCTGTCCATATAATTTCTTATTTTATTTCAATCATGTTTACATGATAGGTGGGTTGACCCGCCTAGGCGGGTTGCCTGGTCTGCCAGGTAGGGTAACCCTGTCAGCCGGGGTGACAATTTGCCATGTAAACGTCTCAAGGTGGGGCAACCCCCCTAGCCGAGGTCGCGTTCATGGCAAAAAGCTCAAAAGTGAAACACGAATGTTTTAAAAACTTTGTACATTTTTCCTAACCGTCTCATGGCAGAAATCACCAGAAACCGCAACGTAAACTCAAGGAGTGTAAACTGTTCACATTTCGGAATATTTAGCGTTGTAAATCGGCTATATTTCAAACTATTCCTTATAATATATTAAGTCAATGGTTCCTAGCGTAGCCTAACACCGCGTGACACAAAGCGTGACGCTTTCATGAATAAATACACACGTGTCCGAAAATTAATCTTTCGTCTTTCTCTTTTTTTGCTCAACCTCCCTAATTGAAAGCGCAACAAAAACCTAAAGAAACCTTACCCCAGCACCCCGGGGTTGTAAGATTGTATGTAAACGCGTTTTACTTTTCGACCAAGGCTAGGCAGGTTACCTCACACCCTTATTAGTGTTCAAATGATATAAATGTGACTGACATTATATGTTTAAAACTTTTAAACGGCGTTTCTTTCCCTATAAACCATTATCAACAGCCAGAAGTCGCGTATCCTTTTTAGCGGCCTCACCGACAATTCCTTTTTTTCCACTTCAAGAACGAAATCAAAACTTAAACCACAATTTTTTTGGACACGATTTATCATCGACACCACACACGTTCTCTTAGGGTGGACGCAACTTGGTAATGGCACGACATCTTTTGATGTTTCATTTTCATGATTACTTTCTGTCGACTGTTTTTTCGAAATAATTTCACATACGCTTTAATTTTTCAGTACATCAAAACGCAAAATTAAGTTGACTAGGTCGTAAATTTACATACGACTACTGAATTCGCGAACATGTTCATTTCATGCTCGAACTAACTCATAAATGACGGTGTAAAATATATAAAAAATTAACGCCGCAAAGAGGTATTTGCACTTAAAATTTTAAGTGCTTTTGAGATTTTCTTTCAACCAGAAATAACCTTATTTACAAATGCCCCTTCTTTTTGTATCGATGTAGGAACTCACAACTTTTCTTTGATTAACGAGAATAGGACAGTGGAATGTAAATACGTTTTTATGGGTATGATATTATGTTTGATTAAAATATCTAATGCACTTGGCTTGATTACATCTAAAATTATAAAAGAAGGCTGCACAAGATTATCTTAAAGTACAAACTAGTTTATTGTTTACCTCACCAACTATCTCGTCTGAGTACATTGTAAAAAAATTTGTGTTATTTTCATTGATAGTCATCCTGAGTGCAAAATCGTGTGTTTTCCTTGTAAACTCCTCAGGGCAAATGGTGTCATCAGCTGTCAAAACATTAATACTGTCACAAAATCTTTGTTAATTAGATGACATAGATGATTGAGATTAAAAATCAATTACCACGAGTTTTATCCTGTTTCTTTGAAGACTTTAAACATTTAAAAGCGTATTTATCGGCCGGTAGTATTGCAACTTGGATCTCGACAAAAGGATCGACAGAAAATTCTATTTAAGCCATCGATCAATTCAGGATCTTTACACTGGAATGATGTTGTTTCATTTGATGATCTTTTATTTCGTTTCCTTCTCGACCTCAGGGTATTTTTAACTTTTACACCACTGAATGAATTTAAGTTTACCTTAGATTTTTGGCTGCCCATACATACATCCTACTCAAGAAATCTTTAGAACCGAAAAATATTTAGAACCGATGGGTTCTTGATTTATGGGATATCAGTGACTGACTTTGTCAAGAGCTTCAAATTTCTTGGTAAAAGGTCTGGATAGAAGCAGATATGTAGCGAACCTAAGAAAATTAACGACACTTTTAAAATTAACAAGATTGTTTGTTTATAATCTCCGAGAGCAGGGGGGTGGATCAGCGACGCTTCAGAGTGTTGGACGTGGATGCAAAAGGCAATCTATATCTTTACAAGACGTTGCTGCTCTGCAAGAACGAAATTATCAAACGATTGAGAAATGGGACGTACGGTTTGGCAGAACAGAGCAAAATAGGTGTGACATTTCTCTTTTATTTTTAAAGACATCGGTATAAACTTATTAGAAGAGAATCTCGCCAAGAATATCAGCACGTATTTATTTCACCTCACGCCCTTGCATTTCACTCTCATATATACATTGTCATATTGTCGCGATTTGGATTTTAAAGTAGGTGTCTCTTACGCAAGAATTACAACATATATCTTTAGTGTACCTTCAAATAGATTTAATATTATTGACTTGCCTTTTCATAGTCTTCTTCTAAATATTTCACAACGGGTAGCTTAGTGATTTTCTTTGACTAATTGTTACCTTTTTTTTTGGACTCAAAAGGATTCTCAAAGGACTTTGCAGCTCTAACTTGCAAGGAGCTCAAACAAAAATTACCATCAGTCGTGTCAGGCGTCTATTGGATAGACCCTGATGGTGGTTCCCACAGTAATGCTTTCCAGGCCTACTGCGACCAGCTAACGGACGGAGGGGGTTGGACATTAGTTTACAGCTATACCTTAAGGGATTACTCACATTTCACAGCTGCATCAAACGCTGTCGTCCCGCGTCCATCCTGGTCAGCCGGCGGCTCCAACGTCCGAGTGTCCAAAACAGTTCCACTGAGCGAGACGCATTATGAGGCCATGGACTTCGCTCTCTTGGGTAGCGTTGGTAAGGAAACCCTAATCAAGAGCAACATCAACAACTGGTTCGCATGCAAGGAAGGCACTGGTAGCATAGTGAAACAGAAGAAGGGATTGATCCACTGCAAACTGGTCAAACAGGTTGCTAAGAACTGCGGTGGAGCGGTACCAAAATCCTGGAAGTTTCATGCGAATGGACCCTCCTTTAGTGGAGGAGGTCAATTTTATTACTTTGACGGGAGCAAAAGTAGCCATTGGCCCACTCATGATCCTTGTGGTACAAATCGAGCAAACCAGTTGAAAAACGTGCCAAACCCACACGGAAACATTTTTATCCGTTGAAAGCATGTGAGAGTTTTTCAGCGCTTAAGGGTGTTTATTTTGTAAGTGGCATCTAAGAAAATTTCTGCTCAAAGTTTCAAAGGTAATAAAGATGGGTTCTTGATTTATGGGATACCACTGACTCACTTTGTCAAGAGCTCCAAATTTTTAGGTAAAAAGTCTGGATAGAAGCAGATATGTAGCCAACTTAAGAAAGTTAACGACACTTTTAAAATTAAAAAAATATGTCTCGACAGTTCTTCTGTCATCTTCAGTTCAGAATAATACAAAGTACAAAGTTGAATTTAGAGTGTATAACAAAATGCTGATTGGACGAAAAAAAACAATAGAAACAGAACAATGTATGCATTTACAAGGAAAGTTTAAAATTAACATGGTTGGACCAACGAGAGTTCATATGATGAAGAAAACCCATGGCCACCGCGCACGTGACGAGTGTCAGCCGGTCAGGGAATTTAGATACGAGATAGCGGTTTCATTGGAAAGTACCGAACTGTAAAGTTTATATAAAAATACACTGAAGTAAAAGAAAAAAAATATTTTTTCAACTCTTTAGCGTCATGATTTCTAAGCGCCATTAGGTCACTTCAAACATTTCAGGGAGGGGGGGAGGGAAATATTTTTTAATCATTTCTTTTTTTATTTGCTTTACCAACTTATCTCATACCTCTCTTCATTTTACGAGCAGCAAACAAAAAAATCAGGAATTTTTGATAAAAAGAAAAAACATTCCTTTCCGTACAAACTATCAGTAATGCCCAGTCGCGTATCTTTTAGCTTACGCCCACCATGTCATTACGCCATGTCATCCAAGCGAACGCACCCTGGAACTCAGAAACAAGACAAAATCTTAGGTTTGTTGATGCCTTACTCAGCCAGAATAAGAATATTTGTTTCATGCTTCGTGTGTGGGTTGTTTTGTAGTGGAGGTAACCTTCAGACGCTACTGTCACAAGGGGAAGGGGGTGGGGCACGCATCGCATATCAGCGATGAATAAGCCTGGCATTCAGTGCGATTAGTTAAATGCTTCCTATTGTTATTTTACTGATATTGGGACTAGCTCTGGCAATGGCCACTGACTCAGTTCTTTGGACCATTGATTCAAATGTTTACATTGCATTAGTCCATCCCGGGCGTGAAATTTTTTTTTCTGATAGGCACTTGGCTCCTAAATTCTTCAAAGTGGTAGCCGATTCAAAAAACGTTGATCGCCATTTTCAAAGACAAACAAAACGTTTTTTTAACGCTGTCAGCGTTCTTGATAGACCCTCCAAAATTACGTTAGGGATAAGATCTTTAACCTGCTATAAAGTGGACACTAGGATGGATGATATACAACGTTCAAGCTCACCTAAATACAAGATGGCGTCTAGGTATCGATCGAGATGTGCTGCGCGCGTTTTGGAAACAAACTTAACGAGGAAATTTGCCGCGTTTTTCCAATTTGGCGACTAATTTCAGGATTTGTGTAAACATATCAGGTCTGCGGTTATAGGTCTCGCGCATGCGTTATGCAGGGACACATGGCAGGCTCGACGTTGTGTGGTTATCGTTCTTGTTTTGAGGAATTCTGGTTGTACCACTGTTTACAATAAAAGTAAGTTGACAGTAACTGAGGCCCACACAATCACATTACAATTTGGTCGTCATAGTGAAAAATTGAGTCGCATTGGCGCTTGTATTAGGCGCAATTTCACGCCCTTCCATCTCAAGAGTTGTAATTTTTATGTCTTTCAGATTTCTTGAACTTGTTGTCGGCCACTCAGCCTTTGCAAATGTTTTTGAAAGAGGAAATGAAAGTCTTACAGGCATTTGGCCACATCTCTTTAAGTGTGGGTGATTTTCCCCCCCAAAATTTGTAAAATGGCATACCATGGCAAAACGACACTTGGTTTAAACTCCATAGTAGGTATATGTTTCATAAAATCAACAATTGCTATTTTCATCTTTAGTGATCAGAAATGTTTTTAAGACAAAATCAGTTGACACAACATCCACTGAGCCACTTCCAAGGAAGTATGTAGAAATGGAGTAGAAAAAGTGAACTGCAGTAACCTTATCAACCAGTCAATGTTGTAGAATGGTGTAAAACAATTAAAGAAACATTGTACATGAGAAGAAGAGTTAAAAATAAGGAATATAATTGGTATGCTATTCCAGAATATTGTCATTTCAATGGTAATGTGTTGACAATTTTCTTGCAGATTGTATGTATATGACTGGGGGAATGCTTTTGTAACAGCATGTCTGTTCCAACTTGGCAAAACTAAGTTTGATAATCATTATTAAACTCCTTGCTCTGAGTAATTGATTGGCCTGGCTTTTCAACTCAGTGACCATTGGCTAACTGTTTGTCTATGGCATCTCTCATGCTCACTTACAGTGTAGTGTATGAACACTTTTTTTTTATCACATAGCTGCTAGCTAGAAGCAAAGTGAAAAAAGGTCTTATAACAAGTCTATCACAAGCTGTGGATGATTTCAGGCATCATAGTCACAAGGTACAAAATGTTCCATGGGTTTTTTTTGTTTTGGTTTGATTTTTTTGTTGTTTTGGTTTGTTTTTTTTTATCTAAGAAGTCTTTATTTAGTTAAATTGTGATATCACTGAATCATTGTTTTTCAATAACATACAGTGTATGTCTCATTCAGGGCTGTAAATATGAATAATTGTAGTTTGAATTATGGTATACAGAGGGACAGTGTTTTAACCCTTCACACCCTAACATCAGTATGCATATTCTCCACACTGTTCTCTGAACATTTCCTAAGATTCTGACATGGAGAATTTGTCTAACAATCAAGAGCTTCTTTAGTCTGTGATCAGCTCCTTAATTCTCCTGACCTTAATGTTTGATTCAGGGGGATATGTTAAGGAGAAATTAGATGTCAGTCACTCTTAGGGGTAAAACTGCTGAATACTTGGTCCTTCCTTATCAGTGTTAAACTCCTTGCAGGCCTCTTAGCAGCTCGTGTAGATTCAATCTTTCCTGCGGGTGAAGAAACACTTTTGCCAAAGTGCAAATAACAAGACTGTGCTCACTGATGACCTAACTTTCTTTTGAATTTAACCTTCCCAGAAATACAAATAAGCGGAAGTTATTCCTCTTGCTTAGGATCTTGGAAGAATTTCAGAAGAAAAGAGATTTTGTGGAACAGTACACACCACTTACCAAGGAGACATATGGGGTCAGTAATAGTAATAATAAACCCACCAAAAATTTATTAAAGTGCTGCATCTCCCATTGCTCATTAGTAATTCTCCCTACTGTCTGTCTTGCAATTCTTGTGATATTAGTTTGGAGAATTTGGTGTTGGATCAGCCAATAATACTCTAATTGATATATTTTTTTTATTCTCATCACTTGTCTGCTTGATATTGTACTATTATTGAAAGGAGAAGTTATATCTTCGTCAGTCATGGGAATTTATGGGTTGATGACAAAAATACTTACCTCTTATCAAGTTTAATCTAAACCTGTATTCTGCACCATGCCAAAAAAAAAACCAAATTCACAAATGCCACATCAGTAGGAAGTTGTGTTAATTAAGCCACATTACATTGTATAAGAAAGTGAATTTCAATTATTTTATCCATGGTAGATTAATGAATGATATATTATACTTTTTAACTTTTTATATTAAGAGTGTTTCAACATTAATTGTTGGTGTTTGGCTGATCTAAGTGTAGCCATCAATCTATAGATTCGTTCAATTAATCTTTTTGTTTCTATATGTGTTTTGTAGAACTTTACCAAAATGGTGCACTGTCAGAAAGGTATGTAGCAATGTCTCTGTACTGCAATGTGTTAAATCTTCTTTATCATTGTTAAAAGTGAGATAGCAAAGTTCATATGATAGCAAAGAGATACTAGAAGTATTATTAATTTAGTATTGTAATGTATCAGGATGTTTCAAAATTTCAGCTTTCCTCTTGTGGGCAGGGATAGGGAAGGGGAAAGGAGGTGACTTTTTTGGGGGGGTGGGGTGAGATGAAGGCATTATCACAGCTGAGAGACAAGCTCAGGATTGCTGTGCATCTAAAAAAGAAAGAAAAGAAAAGCCAAAAATAACCAAACATCAACAAAAAGTCATCAGTCAGACTGTTGACCGATCTATTTCCTGTTTCCCAAAAGGTTTGCAGGTCATGGCTTGAACGAGAAGACTGGGTTCTACCCCCTCTATCTCTATCGCATTCAATTTTTTTAAAGTCATTTACAAGTATGTAGCACAAGGGCATGGTTATCTGAAGAAAAAGTGCCCTTTACAGTAATTTGCATTTCATTTTCGTACTGCCAGGCGAAAGGGAAGGGAAAACTTGTAAGCAAAGACTGGAATGGTGGAACGGAAACATAAACTAACTTGGGCTGGTTTTTTTAATTTACAATGGTTCACAATATAATTGAATTTGGAATCATTAAGTACAGATGAGCTGGAATGTGGGACTTTCAGATTGCAATTCCAGTACCCTAACCTTGAAAACTCATTTGTTTTTTTATTAGCCATTTCCTCTTGCTGTCCTTAAATGGTAATTTGAACTGTCTAATGCACTTGTGTTGTCCATTTCTTACCCTGTAGGAGATGCTTTTCCGTTGTACATGTAAACTGGTTGAGTTTGAAAATGCCACAAAAGCACTGGAAAAAGCCAAACCCAAGAACCAAGAAATGGTAAGGTTCTGACAAACATGTGCTTTGCACATGATGCACATTACTTTGGTACCTCTCTCTGATTTTGTTATGTACATGTGATTGAGTGTTTTCTTTCACATGATTCATGTAAGGCTGCACTTAGCAAAAGACTCAAAGTTCAAGTTGAGCCTCTGAATAACGATGATGAATGCCAGAATTGAAGAATCCTAAATTGTTTTGCACTTTTTTTTTTGTTATTTTCAACTTCAAGAAGGCACAGACGATGTAGAGGAAGTATACAATTCAATTTCAGAAGCTGCAAAGAAAGAGGTGAATAAAATAATATTAAAAAAAAAGCCTTTTGTTTTACTCAGACTTTGTTACTGTTTAGCTGGAAAGTTATGCATGCTGCCCTTATCTGGTTGCATTTCTCAGTTTGTTTTACAGGCAGACCAACCTATTGTTGGTGAACATGTAAGACACATGTCAAATGATTATATGAACATTTGTGCTGTTTTCATGTTAAATTCTGAATATTAAAAAATTAGGTTATACCACACAAGTTAATAGTGCCTTTCACACATGCTGATTGGCTAACTCAAAAGTGATTAGCAAGTTCTATTTACCTCCGAGAAGCCAAAGAGATAAAATTGCACATCAACAAATATTTTCAGACCATATCTGGTGGTTTGGCGATGAGTTCTTTGTGTTGGCTAAATAAACAGAGGGGAAATGGCTGATAATATAAATAATTGTCATGTGGCTCTAACTGCAGCAGGTAATGTGCTTACTCAATTCATTTTAATTTTTTTTTTGTTTATTTTTTTTTGTAATATAGATGATCCGTTACAATAGGCAAAGGGTGTTGAGCCTGCAAGCTGGTCTTATCCAATATGCTGAATGAAGAATGGAAGAGATAACTATGCCATTTTGGCCAAACTGTTGAATGACATGAAAAAATCTGCTTAATCAATGAGCACAGAGAAAATAGACAGCACCGTAAATTTGGGTGGCCATAATTTTTTGCCAACTTTCTTTCTGAAACTAGATTATGTTAATTTGACACAGATAATACAAAGATAATTTTTAAAACGACAGAAGTGTGTTTCAGGTATTGGCTTGTTCTTGGCATTCAGTAAGTAAAACAGAGCAAAGACTGGAGCAGAAAAGTGAAACAGCCAGAGAGACTTTTTCACTTCGTTGCTACTACGGCGCTGTTTACCATAAATTTTGTTTTACCAACTGAATGCCTGAAACTGTGCACTAATGCACTAATGATAACCATTACAATTTCTTCAAATGTGATTGGTGCATTAGCTGCTTTATTTTTCACTTATCATTCTGTACAGCTTTTAATGAAGAGCGTAATCGAACAGTTGGCTGTAATCACACACCTGTAATTGGACAGTTGAAGCAGCCAATCATACTAAGTCCACTCAGCCAAATCCATCAATCACAGAGTTAATCACAATAACCATAGCAACAACCACTTATCCTAAAAAAAATTGAAGAATTTCCAAAATGGAGAGATGTTTGACCTAAACATATTTGTTGTTTTCGGAAAGTGTAGCAATTATGATTGATTGGTGACAAGACTTTGTCATCCAATTCTTTCTGTAATCATACTCGTGTTTGACAAATTGGTCTCTTGCTTTGTGGTTGTCTAATTTTGTTAATCACGTGTATGATAACAACAGACCAAATTAGACTCCACTCAGTCCTATTACCATTGTAAATTGGCCAAAAATGTTGGCACAAAAACTAGACAATGACAGAAAGAAAATTTTCAATTTTGTGAAGCCTACCAGCCTTGAATCAAGGCTCCAGAACATTCAATAAACACTTAACATTGTGAATTTTCAACTTTATGTTTTTTCATGCAGATCTTCATTAAACTGAAGAGTGAATTGAATTCTTTACATCTTCTAATAAAATAATATTTTTATTAATTCTAAATGAATGAGTTTCAAATATGCAAAGTTTTCTTCATACTTTTACAGTAACAGACATAAGGGAAACAAAATTCCTTTCCAATCCTCTGAAGAGTACCAACCAAAACATTGATTTCCTTTGTATTGAAAAGCTTTTGTGATTTGTATTAGATATAGCTATGGTAGGTTTTTGTTTGAATTGCTTTATAATTACCTGTAAAGGCAGAACTTGACGTTTTCAAATGTGAATATACCTCTTATTGTTTTAACTAAGAATGCTAATTGTCGTCTTAGCTCTATCAAAGCTGTTACTTTATGAAATTTGTGACTCTGCCACCCCCTTCCCTTCCCTATCCCCCTCCCCTTCCCTATCCTCCTCCCACTCCCCCTAAAGGAAGCCACTTTATGAACAGCGGCCACCTTTGGAAGTATCAATGACGAAAAAGGCTTTGTAAAGGTCAATTGAAGTCCTTACCTTCACCGACGAATTTACCGCACCCTTTGAAAAAGGGAACTCCTAAGGGCCTGGTCATTAGTTATTCTCTGAAAGGGAGGGTGGTGTGGGACGCAGTATTTTGATTTTTTATCGATAGCATTTACCGATATCCTTATAAAGCTCTTTGGTATTTGATTGATTCCCCCCCCCCCTCAATCTGCAGTCAATTTTCTTTAGTCCTCCTTTTAACTCTGTTAGAGACGGCTGATTCCCCCACTGTTCCCCCTGGAAACCATGTAATCCCCCCTCCCCCCTGAAAAAAATTTTTTATCCGACACCCTTGGCAATAAAAATGACTCTTCCTTTAGTATCTCTACTAATCCAAAAATTAAGCCCGAAACAATTAAACTTCCTTAATGATCTCCTCCTCCTAACCCTACCCCTACCTACAATTTAGTCATCTGCTGTTTGAATGACCTGGATTCTTTTCGAATGAGATCAGGCGCAAATCTGTCTGCTGCTGACGTTTAGTTATGAAAGTCAACAAGTAAAATGTCATCAGATATGCTGCGCTCTGCAAGTTGGTTTCACTTTTGAGCGTGGTTGCTTCCGAGCAGTACTTTGTCATTTTGTTGGCTGAAAACGTCGACTTGTTCCTTTGATAATTCCTGAAATCCTCAACGAAGTAAGTATAGATCACTTGTAATCAAGACTCGAGAAGAAAATTCCGACTAGCGTTTGTTTACAACGAGATCAAAGCTCGGTGTAAGATCCATTTAGGGGTGTTGTTAAAAATTCTTGCTCGTATGCTTAAACTGCAAAGCTTAACGGCTCTATAAACGAGTTTAACCCTGTTTCATTTTGCTAAGTTGATTTCGTTTTGGATATGCAAATTAGGAATTCATTCATTTGCAGAACTATGGTTTCTCTTAACTAGACGGAATTATTACGATTGTTGATTTGCTGAATGACAAATCTTATCTCGAGTGAAAAGATTGTGGTTATTCATCGTCGTCAAATACAATATCAGTTAAAGTATAATCTTTTATATTGCGCTTTGTTTTCACCTCCGATGTACGTAGATCGGGACGTTTCGATTGGAAGAAAACGGCGCGGAGTCTTCTTCGTGCAAGCTCGACTATCACGATCCACAGCGGCAGTGAAAAGATCGAAAGAAAAACGATAGCATTTATCAGTTGTTCCTCAAGGCACGAAAATTAGCCTCGCTGGTAAGTACATTGTCTTGTAATGTAATTTTATAGTTTCTGTAGCGGGCCATGACTTGCTAATTGAAACTGAAACTAAACATTTGCTTGCCTTAGGACAACAGCAAGTTCGATCTCGAGATTGATAGCGGATCTGGATCTTTCTTTCTCTGTCGATTTAGTCATTGCGTATGTTTTGATGTTGGGGAAGTTTTGCGAATTTATGTTGTCTTAGAGAAACAAACAGATAAAAACAACTCCCCAGTCGATTAGAGATAAAATATTTCGAATTCACCATTGTCCATCAATATTTTCCCCTAATTTTGTAACCTCATACGCTCTTCACCGTTGTCCATAAACATTTTCCTCTAATTTTGTAACGTAATACGCTCTAAGCGTGCTGAAGAAATTAAAGTTTAAGTTATGTTTTATAGCTGAAGATTGTTAACTTTAAACTGGATTAATATTTGTTCGAAAGTTTTTCCTCCGGTAAAAAACTCTCAATTTAGAACTATCTCCCTGTTTGCTCCAAGAATTGTTTTAATGCGGTTAAAAAAAAAATTGATCAGAACATTCTTAGCCTAGAAGAAGACATGGGAATATGATTGACCTCTGCCCAAGGGCTTACTCTAGTTACTTGAAATATCACACCAGACACGACTGCAGTTAGAAAATCGCCAAATTGAGTATTTTCTTGATGTTGTCTTTTGTGTGCTTTGTATTCAGAGAGGGAATCTGGAATGGTGTGCAAGTAGACCCCCCTACCCACTACTGCTGATTCGAGAATTTCTTAAACTTTGTAATTTTTTTTACCTATCCCGGACTAAACAGCTCTGCTTTCACTTAACGGATCCGTGCACAAATGTGACGTTTGCGGTTATCTACTCCATCAAAAAACAATTTCAATGTCATTGGATTATTTGTTAGAGTCACAATACGTATCACACTGGTTCCACTTTCATGTTTCTGTTTACGAGTTAAAAGCTGGTTGCGCTTGGGCAATTTTTGCTTGTTGTCTTGCGTGGTGGAAATTTTGACGCTTATGTAGAAATCAAAACCAACTGCTATGCTTATTGCATAGATTCTTTCAAAAAGATTTTTCCAGTCTGTTAAAAAAGACTTAAAATCTAATGTTTAATCCTTGCTACTGCTTTGAAAAGGACTTTGATTAAAACATTCTTGAACATAATTTAAATTCGATCGTTGTGGTAATCATACCAGGCACGCGTGCCTGAAGGTTGCCTCTTCATCCGCCTTTTTTCTCGAGTTAGGGATGTTAGAATGGTGTTTACATTAATGCCCTCCTCCCCCCACACTCCACCCCACTTTCGCTGATAGAAGCGTTTTCTAGCAAGAAATACAGTACTAGTCTTCGATTTCGAGATTGTTAAAGGATCACGAACTTTCTTGTCGATTAATTCATCGCACATGTGTTGATGTTGGAGACGTTTTGCGAATGTATGTTGTCTAAGAGAGAACAATGTAGGAACAAGCTGATAAAAACAACTCGGCAGTCGATTGGAGATCTTTCCAAACTCAACGTTAATTGTCCATAAACATTTTCCCCCAATTTTGTAACCTTCTACGCTCTTAGCTGGTGTGCATTTTGATGAAGAAAGTATAAGGTTTGTTTTATTGCTAAGATTGTGAACTTTCTACTGAACTGTTCGTTCGAAAGTTTTCCTCCGGTGAAAGGCTCCCCATTTAGAACTTTCTCCTTGTTTGCTTCAAGAATTATTGGAATATAGTTTGAGTGTAGTTCTAAAAAAAAAAAATTGAGCGGAACATTCCTAAACAAGACATGCAAATATGGTTAACCTCTGTTCTAGAGTATACTCCAATTACTTTAAATATCACACCAGACACGACTGCAGTTTAAAAATTGCCACGTGTAGTATTTTTTTGGAGTTGGCTTTTATCTGCTTTGTGTACATAGAGGAATGTGTAATGTGTGCAAGTAAACCCCCCTTCCCCTCTCCCCACAACCCACTCCCGCCGATTCCAGAATTTCTTAAAAATATTGCCTCAAGGGGGGGGGGGGGGAGCTGATGTGCTTCGCTTTCCCATTTTGCAATTTTTTTTACCTACCCCAGACTAAACAGCTCTGCTTACACTTAATGGATCAGCGCACAAATGTGACGTTTGCGGTTATCGATACCACTAAAAAGACGCAATGTCATTGGGTAATTATTTTTTGGGATCACAACACCCAACACACTGGTTGCGCATGGGCAATCTTTGTTTTTTGTCTTGTGTGGTTAAAATTTTGACGTTTACACAGAAATCAGAACCAACTGTTGTACTTATTGCAAAGATTGTTCTAGAAGGATTTTTTTACAGTCTGTTAAAAAGGCTTTTTAAAATTTAAATGTGTTATCCTCGTTTCCGCTCTGAAAATGACTCAAAATATTCTTGAACATAATTTAAATTCGACCGTTGTAATAATTATGCTGAAGGTTGCTTCTTCATCCGCCCTTTTCTTTAGCCAGGGATGTTAGAATAGTGTGTATATCAATGTTCCCTCCCCCCATCCCGCTTTGGGGGTCATATCCCATACCCTTAGGTAAGTAACTCCTTAGTTCTCCTCAATTTAGTCATTCAATCCTTGGTCATTCTGAAAAAGGACTTTGATCTAAACATTTTATTACAAGACAATGAAACATTGTTGACCTCTGTTCAAGAGCTCGCATTATCTTGCTTAGTAAATGTGTCGCGCCAGATCGTACAGTCAGCGAATCACAAAATTTAGTATTTCCCTTACGTTGTTCTATTATCTAATTTCCATTTGTGTGGGCAATGTGAAATGGTGTCTTATGCAATGAATTTTTTACAGACTTTTGTAGAGCGAATTAAATTTGAAAAACAATTAAGATTGACGGGTCAAAGCACATTCCAGTGTTATTTTGCTGCGGGCAAGAAATGGACCAATGATGAAACCAAAGCGAATTCGATAGTTTTCAGTAAAACAGTTGATATAATACCAGCAGGGTGCAGCTATTTAGGGATGTGAATAATGTGCATTGCGACAAAGCCAGATGAACTTTCACTTTCGAGTTCCTCGAGTGTTTTGTTGACTACAGAAAACGGCTCATGTTCTTTATCGCGAATGAAGATTGCCTACCTCACTTAAAGGTTTCTAAGACTTTAACAACGGTATGAGTACTTCGATTCACTTACAGTGAAACTTATATGTCGGAGATACAAGTTGTTTCAAACGGAATAATGCTGAAAAAAGCAAAAGTAGATTACCCTCGTTACGTTTTCGTTTAAACTGCAGAGTTTTTTGTGTGATAATTATCCATGGTTTAAAGAACAACGGTACAATATTAGATGAAGTCTTATTCCTTAATGCGCTTTGTTTTCACCTCCAATGTACAAATCGGGATATTTGGATTGCAAGCAAACTGCTACGAGTCTTCTTCGTGCGAGGCCGGCGATCACCATCCACAGTGGTAGTGAAAAGATCGAAAAAACAGACGATAGCATTTATCAGCCTAAGTTGTTCCTCAAGGCACAAAAAAATAGCTTCGCTGTTAAGTATCTTGTGTTCTAGTGTAATTTAGTTGTATACAATGTAGCCGGCCAGGACTTTTTTAATGTTTTTTGACAACAACAACAAATACTGTACTAGTCTTCAAGGCGAGATTGATAAAAAAACTTTCTGGTCGATTTACAAGAAATATATATAGATCAGAACTCGAGTTGATTATTTTACTATAAGCAGAAATTTTACATTAATTTGAAATTTTAATTGTATTTTTTCTTCGTATTTTTTCCATTTGAATTTGAAGTTTTAGAGGACCACCATGATAACTACTGGTTCTACCAGTAATTGTGTTATCCAATAAAGTCGTTGTATGTACATTTTATAGGACTGAGTGGAGTCTGTAATCACACGAGTGATAAAAAGTCGGACGACCGCGCAGCGGAAGTCCGATTTGTTTATCATGTGTACGATTACAGACTGAATTGGACAAGGTTTTCTTACCAATTAATCATAAAAATTACAATTTCCGAGAAAAGAAAAACAGCCAGGTAATGAAAGGAAAGAAAGAAAATTTGCATTAAAAGACTGTCAAAGGAGTCGTAAATTGTTTAATTATTTGATGGGTTGATTAAAACTGCAACTTTGAATGTATTAACTTGTTGAACTGTTCGATAACAAACCTTTTTGGATAACAAACTGTCCGATAACAACTTGGCAAGCGAATTAGTGGATAATGGGAGTTTTTTAAACCAATCACGATCGAATAAATTGCAACTTTATGATTGATTATGGCAGTAGGGTCGGGTGGAATCCAATTCGGTCTGTAAACATACGAATGACTAAAAATTTCCGCAAACAACAAATACATTTTGAACAAACATCTCCGGTAGAGTCAACGTGAAAAAGGAAAAAATTACTCCATTTTGGAAATTCCCCATTTTTCGTTTTTAGGATAAGTGGTTGTTGCTATGGTTATTGTGATCAATTCTGTGATTGGTGGATTTAGCTGAGCGGACTTAGAATAATGCTTCTTCAATTGCAACTGTCCGATTGTAGGTGTCCTATTACAGCCAACTGTCCGATTACAATTGTACAGAATGATTGGTGAAAAATAAAGCAGCTGATGCAATTAAGACTTCGATTAAAAAATGAATTTCTGTCTTTAATTAGAAATTCAAAAATGGCTGCATGTATTTACCGTTTCATTTACCTCAACTTCAGCATAACGTGTAAAAGAAGCGTTAAGTTCCAAATGGAAATTAAAATAATTTGCCGTCGCGGTTTCGGTTCGCAGACGACGCAAATTGTGCGCAATTCACGTTGTTGTTTTGCATAGGATGGCTAAGAAATGTACAAAGTTTTAAAACGCACCTGCTGAGCTATTGTTCTGCCAATAGATCTTTTGTTTTTTCATGTTCTCGTTGCCGTCGCCATCGTGGTTTGCTTGACGTCCCTATTATTTTTGCCGTTTCACTTTCAAAGTAATAGCCAAGAGGGAATACCCAAAACAGAAGTGGTCTGGATACCCAAAACGTGGGGATACCCGAAAAAACTGTGAAAGCGCAAGTTTCAGAATGTTTGGAAAACTCAATTCTTTTGTTGTTTCAAAAGCATCAGCTATATATTCAACATCTTTAGTAGTAATTACAATTAAAAATCATTTATAGATACTCGGGTTTTGTAATCTAAAAATATTGAATCACTCTGGAGAAGTAAGGCTCTGATAGGAAAGCCTTATGAATGCTTTTCCGATTTTTATGTTTGCATATGACATTGTGAATAATGGTAATTGCAGGAACTGATTGTTTTCACAATTACGTAATTAAGCAAATATATGTATTTCATTACTAATGTCATAGGATAATCGCGGTGTAAGAGTTTGTAGTTTTCCAGTGGTCGTTATTTGCATTTGTAATTAACTTGACCTCGTTCACTTTTTGTTAAAGCACCAAATTATTGCGTAAAAAGATAAGTCAGCCTATAAAGCTGAGAGCTCACGAAGAAAGATAATGTATTTCCTGTGAGGAACAGCACGTTACTTGACTAATTTACTACAATCTTGTCATAGTGTTATTGATCAGAATGCCTACTTTTTAGATGGATGTAAGCTTCGAACCTCTGGTTTGGTTGGATCGCTTTGTTAGGCCATACAATTAACCCAAACAACTTTGGTTAAAAATCTAGACATAGGCAACCATGTATTATTTTGTTTATCATGTAAACTCAAGAGCCCTTTACCGACAAGAAAAGTAAACTTTATTCATCAATGAAAATAAAAGGATCGACAATCCCCGAATAAACATCGTAAAGTGTGTTGGCGCACTCAAGATGAAAACATGCGTTGAATCACTACAAAAACAAACAATGGGCCCAGTTTTCAATGTACAAAATTCTCAGTTTTTGAGAATAGTCCTTACTGACAGAAGGTACAGGGCAAAAGTCGGCCTGTAGCAAATCTTCCAGTTGTCTATTTTCGTTCTCAGCCACAAGAAATGCCATTTCCAAAACCACTGAGTTTTTCTTCTCGTATCTTGGTTTCTTTTTCTGTCTAGAAAAGTTTGAGCGCCATTGCTTGTAAGCGATAAGGATTTTTCAGTACTTTAGCAGCCAAAATCCGAAAAATTTCGACAAACGACCTTGGATTGAGAAGGATGAAGGCTTTGCTGCTCATACATCAACCTCACTGAGTGGCGCCAAAGGCGAGAGACGTGTCAGCAGCTGATTGGCGATATCAAACATATGTTTTTACGGCTTTTCTTAGGGCTGCAAATCCTTGTATAACACCGTAGTTCATATGATAAAATCTCTTTACTTCAGTCACGTTATCAGACACACTTTTGTGAATTACATTACTGCTAAAAATTTTTAACCAAAACATTTGTCGATATTCTAAAAGATCAAAAAAGTGCGGAATCGTATCGTGTGGTTCTTTCATTATTCAAGATATATTAAAAGTTGTTGATCTCTTCCGTGGAACAAAACACCTAAAAATCATGGTATAGGTTGGCCTCATTACTGAGGTAAGTTTAGGAATGTAGGAAAAATTGTCATCTGATTTTCATTGTTTTTGTCGTTTCACTTTCAAAAGTGCGAGGTCAGCTGCGAGGTCAATAATTTTATCAGTCTGTTGTTTATTTTAGAGTAACTTTATCTTAACTTTAGCTTTAACTTTACGGCCACATATGGGGTAAGTAACTTTTTTATCGCAAGGGCATACATGTATGTTTTTTTAGTCCTGTCCTGTCCTGTGACTATTTAGTCATGTTATGTGCAAAAATCGCTACCGGATGAAATAAATTCGAGACAAAGCTCGTTACTTGGTAATAGCTTGCTACAACAATATTTCCAAATGTTCCATGCCATATAGCGGAATGCCAGGAAGTCTTCCAGACAGTTGTGGTGGAAGGTTGTCTCTCTTGTTAGCCTATGAATTGAAACGCTTAAAACTCAACTGCATGTAGCTTGATCCCAAGAGGCTTTTTTTGTAAATACGTTCTGACGGCCGGTAGAAATGCAGATGGAAAGGAAGCATTATATTGATACTGCAGACCACTTTTGCTAGTTTCTTTGCGGAATACTGGTAATACAACATCACTGGTTCCCCAAGATTATCAAATGCTCTGATGAAGGTCTAACACTGGAAACGTCAGCTTCAGAAACTCATTACAATGGCCAATTTACATTGTCAACTCTGTTGGTAAAGCCAAATTATATTGTATATCCCACCAAAGTTTCTTTAGAAACTTAACCCGTTGATTAATGTTGTTTATTGAAACTATGCAAGGGGAAAGTTCTCATAGCAAAAGTTAAGATAAATGCTGTTTAGTTTATCTTTGTCCTGTGACTTTCCAGTCATGTCATGTTGTGCAAAAATCGCAACTTAAGTAAAATGAAGGGTGACAAACTGAGTTTGTCAAACCACTGTTACCTCAAATCCTGGCAATCATCCTCATCAGTTGCGAATAGATTCGTTTTCAGCCATATACTTCAGATAAATAAGCTCGTTAACCGGTGATAAACTGCTAGAGCAACATTTTCAAATGTTCCCAGAACGTTGCAGTAAAAGGTTTATCAATCCTTCTTATTTTTTTAAGAAACCTGCAACCTTTCAAAACCACCTAATTGATGGCGCGACCCCCCGACTTACGATCGTTAATCAAACTCAAGCATGCGTCATTTTTTTTTTTTTTTACTTGATAAGAAGAACAAACGAAACAGCTAGATCAAAAATCATTTGGATAACAGATGACTTTCATAGCGTGACAGTCACACAGTCTGCTTCAAAGAATCTGTGCAGGTCAAATTAATTTTTAAAAGTTTCACCGAATGTAATCCATTGATGTGTTCCAGTTGTACTTTTCCACGCCCCTTCTTCAATTATCACTTTTTAAAGCCGATATAGTGAATTCTAACACTTTCAGCTCGTTACAAAAAGTTTCAAGGTGAAATCAACCAACCCCGCTTTTGTAGCTTAACATGTATGTTCCGATTTTTTGGTGACTCATTGTGAATCCAGATTATCGAATCATTTAGTATTGCGTTACTAAAAATAATGTTTCCCTGATAACAGGAGAGGATGGCAATGGAAACCTAATAGCAGAAGCCATGATAGTTTTCATGACCATCGCCTTACTTGTTTCCGTGTTCCTGCTCAACTCAGATCGCATTAAGAAAGCCATTGAGATATGCAGCGAATGTTTGATTTTGCTAAATAGCGCCAATCAAAACAGCAAAGACATCTTTATAGTTCTTTTCCGCAAGATGCTGTTTGCCTCATACAGAAAGTCTGGCATTATGCTTCAAACACTTGGCGAAAACATAAAAGCAAAGGAATGTTTTGAGAGGGCCCTTGCCATAGCTACCGAAATTGGCGACAGAAGCGGAGAAGCATCATGTTATGAAAACCTAGGCGCTGTGTTTCTGTCGCTCTGGCAATACGACAAGGCTCAAGAGTATCTCCAAAGAGCGCTTGTCATCACAACTGAAATTGGCGACAGAGAAGGAGAGGCAAATGACTACGGAAACCTTGGTAATTTGTTTATGTCGCTCGGGCAATACCACAAGGCTCAAGAGTATTTCCAAAAGGCGCTTGTCATCAGAGCTGAAATTGGCGACAGAAAAGGAGAGGCAACTGACTACATAAACCTTGGTGATTTGTTTCAGTCGCTCGGGCAATACGACAAGGCTCAAGAGTATCTCCAAAAGGCGCTTGTCTTAAAAACTGAAATTGGCAACAGAAAAGGAGAGGCAACTGTCTACGGACACCTTGGTAATTTCTTTCAGTCGCTCGGGCAATACGACAAGGCTCAAGAGTATCTCCAAAGAGCGCTTGTCATCACAACTGAAATTGGTGACAGAGTAGGGGAAGCATCATGTTATGGAAACCTTGGTAATTTGTTTATGTCGCTCGGGCAATACGACAAAGCTAGAGAGTATCTCCAAAAGGCCCTTGTCATCAGAACTGAAATTGGCCACAGAAAAGGAGAGGCAACTGACAACGGTAACCTTGGTACTGTGTTTATGTCGCTCGGGCAATACCACAAGGCTCAAGAGTATTTCCAAAAGGCGCTTGTCATCAGAGCTGAAATTGGCGACAGAAAAGGAGAGGCAACTGACTACATAAACCTTGGTGATTTGTTTCAGTCGCTCGGGCAATACGACAAGGCTCAAGAGTATCTCCAAAAGGCGCTTGTCTTAAAAACTGAAATTGGCGACAGAAAAGGAGAGGCAACTGTCTACGGACACCTTGGTAATTTCTTTCAGTCGCTCGGGCAATACGACAAGGCTCAAGAGTATCTCCAAAGAGCGCTTGTCATCACAACTGAAATTGGTGACAGAGTAGGGGAAGCATCATGTTATGTAAACCAAGGTACTGTATTTCTGTTGCTCGGGCAATACGACAAAGCTAGAGAGTATCTCCAAAAGGCGTTTGTTATCAGAACTGAAATTGGCGACAGAAAAGGAGAGGCAACTGACTACGGTAACCTTGGTACTGTGTTTATGTCGCTCGAGCAATACGACAAGGCTCAAGACTATCTAAAAAGAGCGCTTGTCATCAAAACTGAAATTGGCGACAGAAAAGGAGAAGCGTCATGTTATGGAAACCTAGGTACTGTGTTTCTGTCGCTCGGGCAATACGACAAGGCTCAAGAGTATCTCCAAAAGGCGCATGTCATCAGAACTGAAATTGGCGACAGAGAAGGTGAGGCAACTGACTATGGTAACCCTGGTACAGTGTTTCTGTCGCTCGGGCAATACGACAAGGCTCAAGAGTATCTCCAAAGAGCGCTTGTCATCACAACTGAAATTGGCGACAGGAATGGTGAAGCATCATGTTATAGAAACCTAAGTACTGTGTTTCTGTCGCTCGGGCAATATGACAAGGCTCAAGAGTATCTCCAAAGAGCGCTTGTCATCACAACTGAAATTGGCGACAGAAATGGCGAAGCATCATGTTATAGAAACCTAGGTACTGTGTTTCTGTCGCTCGGGCAATACGACAAGGCTCAAGAGTATCTCCAAAGAGCACTTGTCATCACAACTGAAATTGGCGACAGAAAAGGAGAGGCAAATTACTACGGAAACCTTGGTAATTTGTTTGAGTCGCTCGGGCAATACAACAAGGCTCAAGAATATCTCCAAAGAGCGCTTGTCATCACAACTGAAATTGGCGACAGAAAAGGAGAGGCAACTTACTACGGAAACCTAGGTAATTTGTTTGAGTCGCTCGGGCAATACAACAAGGCTCAAGAATATCTCCAAAGAGCGCTTGTCATCACAACTGAAATTGGCGACAGAAAAGGAGAGGCAACTTACTACGGAAACCTAGGTAATTTGTTTCAGTCGCTCGGGCAATATGACAAGGCTCAAGAGTATCTCCAAAAGGTACGTGTCATCACAACCAAAATTGGCGACAGAAATGGGGAAGCATCATGTTATGAAAACCTAGGCACTGTGTTTCTGTTGCTCGGGGATAACGACAAGGTTCAAGAGTATCTCCAAAAGGCGCTTGTCATCAGAACTGAAATTGGCGACAGAAAAGGTGAGGCAACTGACTACGGAAACCTTGGTGATTTGTTTCAGTTGCTCGGGCAATACGACAAGGCTCAAGAGTATCTCCAAAAGGCGCTTGTCATCAGAACTGAAATTGGCGACAGAGAAGGAGAGGCAACTGATTACGGAAACCTTGGTACTGTGTTCTTGTCGCTCGGGCAATACCACACGGCTCAAAAATATCTCCAAAAGGCGCTTGTCATCAGAACTGAAATTGGCGACAGAAAAGGAGAGGCAACTGACTGCAGAAACCTTGGTAATTTGTTTGAGTCGCTCAGGCAATATGACAAGGCTGAAGAGTATCTTCAAAGAGCGCTTGTCATCACAACTGAAATTGGCGACAGAAAGGGTGAAGCATCATGTTATGGAAACCTAGGTGCTGTGTTTCTGTCGCTCGGGCAATACGACAAGGCTCAAGAGTATCTCCAAAAGGCGCTTGTCATCAGAATAGAAATTGGCGACAGACAAGGAGAGGCAACTAACTGCGGAAACCTTGGTAATTTGTTTAAGTCGCTCGGGCAATATGACAAGGCTGAAGAGTATCTTCAAAGAGCGCTTGTCATCACAACTGAAATTGGCGACACAAAGGGGGAAGCATCATGTTATGGAAACCTAGGGACTGTGTTTCTGTCGCTCGAGCAGTACGACAAGGCTCAAGAGTATCTCCAAAAGGCGCTTGTCATCACAACTGAAATTGGCTACAGAAAGGGGGAAGCATCATTTATTGGAAACCTAGGCGCTGTGTTTCTGTCCCTCAGGCAATACGACAAGGCTCAAGAGTATCTCCAAAAAGCGCTTGTCATCACAACTGAAATTGGGGACAGAGAAGGAGAGGCAACTGACTGCAGAAACCTTGGTTATTTGTTTGAGTCGCTCAGGCAATATGACAAGGCTGAAGAGTATCTTCAAAGAGCGCTTGTCATCACAACTGAAATTGGCGACAGAAAGGGTGAAGCATCATGTTATGGAAACCTAGGTGCTGTGTTTCTGTCGCTCGGGCAATACGACAAGGCTCAAGAGTATCTCCAAAAGGCGCTTGTCATCAGAACTGAAATTGGCGACAGAGAAGGAGAGGCAACTGATTACGGAAACCTTGGTACTGTGTTTCTGTCGCTCGGGCAATACCACACGGCTCAAAAATATCTCCAAAAGGCGCTTGTCATCAGAACTTCAATTGGCGACAGACAAGGAGAGGCAACTAACTGCGGAAACCTTGGTAATTTGTTTCAGTTGCTCGGGCAATACGACAAGGCTCAAGAGTATCTCCAAAAGGCGCTTGTCATCAGAACTGAAATTGGCGACAGAGAAGGAGAGGCAACTGATTACGGAAACCTTGGTACTGTGTTTCTGTCGCTCGGGCAATACCACACGGCTCAAAAATATCTCCAAAAGGCGCTTGTCATCAGAACTGAAATTGGCGACAGAAAAGGAGAGGCAACTGACTGCAGAAACCTTGGTAATTTGTTTGAGTCGCTCAGGCAATATGACAAGGCTGAAGAGTATCTTCAAAGAGCGCTGGTCATCACAACTGAAATTGGCGACAGAAAGGGTGAAGCATCATGTTATGGAAACCTAGGTGCTGTGTTTCTGTCGCTCGGGCAATACGACAAGGCTCAAGAGTATCTCCAAAAGGCGCTTGTCATCAGAATAGAAATTGGCGACAGACAAGGAGAGGCAACTAACTGCGGAAACCTTGGTAATTTGTTTAAGTCGCTCGGGCAATATGACAAGGCTGAAGAGTATCTTCAAAGAGCGCTTGTCATCACAACTGAAATTGGCGACACAAAGGGGGAAGCATCATGTTATGGAAACCTAGGGACTGTGTTTCTGTCGCTCGAGCAGTACGACAAGGCTCAAGAGTATCTCCAAAAGGCGCTTGTCATCACAACTGAAATTGGCTACAGAAAGGGGGAAGCATCATTTATTGGAAACCTAGGCGCTGTGTTTCTGTCCCTCAGGCAATACGACAAGGCTCAAGAGTATCTCCAAAAAGCGCTTGTCATCACAACTGAAATTGGGGACAGAGAAGGAGAGGCAACTGACTGCAGAAACCTTGGTTATTTGTTTGAGTCGCTCAGGCAATATGACAAGGCTGAAGAGTATCTTCAAAGAGCGCTTGTCATCACAACTGAAATTGGCGACAGAAAGGGTGAAGCATCATGTTATGGAAACCTAGGTGCTGTGTTTCTGTCGCTCGGGCAATACGACAAGGCTCAAGAGTATCTCCAAAAGGCGCTTGTCATCAGAATAGAAATTGGCGACAGACAAGGAGAGGCAACTAACTGCGGAAACCTTGGTAATTTGTTTAAGTCGCTCGGGCAATATGACAAGGCTGAAGAGTATCTTCAAAGAGCGCTTGTCATCACAACTGAAATTGGCGACACAAAGGGGGAAGCATCATGTTATGGAAACCTAGGGACTGTGTTTCTGTCGCTCGAGCAGTACGACAAGGCTCAAGAGTATCTCCAAAAGGCGCTTGTCATCACAACTGAAATTGGCTACAGAAAGGGGGAAGCATCATTTATTGGAAACCTAGGCGCTGTGTTTCTGTCCCTCAGGCAATACGACAAGGCTCAAGAGTATCTCCAAAAAGCGCTTGTCATCACAACTGAAATTGGGGACAGAGAAGGAGAGGCAACTGACTGCAGAAACCTTGGTTATTTGTTTGAGTCGCTCAGGCAATATGACAAGGCTGAAGAGTATCTTCAAAGAGCGCTTGTCATCACAACTGAAATTGGCGACAGAAAGGGTGAAGCATCATGTTATGGAAACCTAGGTGCTGTGTTTCTGTCGCTCGGGCAATACGACAAGGCTCAAGAGTATCTCCAAAAGGCGCTTGTCATCAGAACTTCAATTGGCGACAGACAAGGAGAGGCAACTAACTGCGGAAACCTTGGTAATTTGTTTAAGTCGCTCGGGCAATATGACAAGGCTGAAGAGTATCTTCGAAGAGCGATTGTCATCAAAACTGAAATTGGCGACAGAAAGGGTGAAGCATCATGTTATGGAAACCTAGGTGCTGTGTTTTTGTCGCTCGGGCAATACGACAAGGCTCAAGAGTATCTCCAAAAGGCGCTTGTCATCACAACTAAAATTGGCGACAGAAAAGGGGAAGCATCATGTTATGGAAACCTAGTTACTTTGTTTCTGTCGCTCAGGCAATACGACAAGGCTCAAGAGTATCTCCAAAAGGCGCTTGTCATCAGAAGTGAAATTGGCGACAGAGAAGGAGAGGCAACTGACTATGAAAGCCTTGGTAATTTGTCTCAGTCACTCGGGCATTACGACAAGGCCGAAGAGTATCTCCAAATAGCGCATGTCATCAAAACTGAAATTGGCGACAGAAACGGGGAAGCATCATGTTATGGAAACCTAGGTGCTGTGTTTTTGTCGCTCGGGCAATACGACAAGGCTCAAGAGTATCTCCAAAAGGCGCTTGTCATCAGAACTGAAATTGGCGACAGAAAAGGAGAGGCAACTGACTACGCAAACATTGGTTATTTGTTTCAGTCGCTCGGGCAATACGACAAGGCCGAAGAGTATCTCCAAAGAGGGATTTTCATCAAAACTGAAATTGGCGACAGAGACGGGGAAGCATCATGTTATGGAAACCTAGGTACTGTGTTTTTGTCGCTCGGGCAATACGACAAGGCTCAAGAGTATCTCCAAAAGTCGCTTGGCATCAGAACTGAAATTGGTGACATAGCAGGAGAGGCAAGTGACTACGGAAACCTAGGTAATTTGTTTAAGTCGCTCGGGCAATACGGCAAGGCTGAAGAGTATCTCCAAAGAGCGCTTGTCATCAAAACTGAAATTGGCGACAGAAATGGGGAAGCCACATGTTATGGAAGCCTAGGTAATGTGTCTCTGTCGCTCGGGCAATATGACAAGGCTCAAGAGTATCTCCAAAAAGCGCTTGTCATCATTACTGAAATTGGCGACAGACAAGGAGAGGCAACTAACTGCGGAAACCTTGGTAATTTGTTTAAGTCGCTCGGGCAATACGACAAGGCTCAAGAGTATCTCCAAAAGGCTCTTGTCATCACAACTGAAATTGGCGACAGAAACGGGGAAGCATCATGTTATGGAAACCTAGGTACTATGTTTCAGTTGCTCAGGCAATACGACAAGGCCGAAGAGTATCTCCAAAGAGCGCTTGCCATCACAACTGAAATTGGGGACAGAAACGGGGAAGCATCATGTTATGGAAACCTAGGTACTGTGTTTCTGTCGCTCGAGCAATTTGACAAGGCTAAAGAGTATCTCCAAAAAGCGATTGTCATCAGAACCGAAATTGGTGATAAAGAAGGGAAAGCAGCAGATCTTGCAAACTTTGGATGTGTGTCTAGAGCTGTTGGAGATTATAAAGCCTCGGAAGTATACTTAGAGAAAGCTTTATCGATATCCAGAGATATTGGAGATAGAAGAAGAGAGTTCGAAATCCTTCAAAGCTACGCCATTTTGTATTTGTCGCAAAATAAAAAAAAAGAAGCCCGTTCGTATCTTCATCTCTGCATTGAAAAGTACGAGGAGCTAAGATATTTCTTAGGCGCCAATGATCACTTCAAAACATCACTTCTGGAGAACTCAGGAATATTTCCCTTCAAGCTGCTTTGTAGTTTGCTTTGTGACACCGGAAGTGCCCGGGATGCTCTTTATGTTGAGGAGTTGGGTCGAGCTAGAGGCCTATCAGACTTAATGGTAGAGAAGTACTCGGTTGAAACGCACATCTCTGCTAATCCACAATCTTGGTTTGGCGTTGAGAACATTTTTAGAAAGGAAAATAACTGTACTTGTCTGTACATTTCTTATTTTCACAATCATCTGCATTTGTGGATCTTAAAGACAAGTGAAGTCCTTCACTATAGAAGAATACCAGTAGAAGAGAACCTAGTTCATGCTGGGTTGCCCAAAGATTTGCGTTTGAGTAAATTTTTGGATGATAATTTCCGGAGTCTTGGTATTTTGCCCACTAAGGATTGTGAAGATCGGTCTTTAAATATGGTTAAATTGCGACCTCTCTCCCCCGCACAGAAGAGCTCAGAAAGATTGCTACTCGTGGAGGACGACGAGGACGAGGATGAGGACGAGAAAGTGATTTCGGGTCTATTTTTGTGTTACAAAATGTTTATTGCTCCCGTTTATGATTTGCTTGTGGAGCCTGAAGTCATTATCGTTCCTGACCGCAGTTTGTACAAAGTTCCCTTTGCTGCACTGAGTGAAAAGGAGGGAGCCGAATACCTCTCGGAGACTCATAGAATCCGTGTCATTCCTTCTTTGACAACACTCAAGATTATTCAAGATAGCCCAGAGGACTATCACAGCTACACTGGTGCCTTGATAATAGGCAACCCTAAGGTTAATTGGCTGCCGCCATTGCCAGGTGCAGGAAAGGAAGCGGAGATGGTCGGACAACTGGTGGGTGTTCCGCCTCTGGTAGGAGAGGAAGCAACGAAGCAGGCGGTGCTTGAGCGGATAAGTTCAGTGAGCCTCATTCATTTTGCTGCCCATGGTGACGCCGAAAGGGGAGAAATTGCCCTCTCCCCCATCCCTAGTACTTCCAACAGGCCAAACGCTGAAGATTACATGTTGACGATGGCTGATGTATCACGAGTGAAAGTCAGAGCTAAACTGGTGGTACTTAGCTGCTGTCACAGTGGAAGAGGTGACATTAGAGCCGAGGGAGTTATAGGAATTGCCCGTGCGTTCTTAGGATCCGGTGCTCGCTCGGTGTTGGTTGCGCTGTGGGCCATTTCAGACTCAGCAACAGAGCAGCTGATGAGTCGGTTCTACGAACACCTTGTAGAGGGAGAAAGTGCCAGTGAATCCCTCCATCAGGCCATGAAGTGGATGAGAAAAAGCAAGTCTACCAGTGTGTCTGAGTGGGCTTCGTTTACGCTGATTGGAGATGATGTGAGACTCGGGTTTGACAAGCAGAGGTAAGACTCAGTCCGAAAAGATATTTCACAAATTAAAGTCTAAGTAGATGTGAAGGTAGCTGTGATTTACTGGTCGGTGACTGTCGGGGGGGGTCCTTTGTTACCATCAAGGGTAGTTCGGTATCTGATATCCATACACATATATTTTTTTTCTTTTCTTTTCGGAAAGTTACTATCGACGCTCTCTGGTGTAAATATAGAATCTCGAAAGGGCCTCTCTGCCAATCACATACAAGTGCTAGCCATTTATATTTTTAGATATTAAGCTTGGTATAATTGTATTTGCTTCATATCCAAAATATTAATTGAGTTAATAATAAATTGCTGTTTTTTTTTCACTTTTTTTACAGAGAAAGAGACCCCGACAGAGTAAATAATGAGAATCACTCGAAGGAAACAGAGCCAAAAGACTTTTAGATGCATAAATTGAATAGAGCAAAGTAGAGAAAATACTTTATCCGGTATTTCATTGAAATTAAAAAAGGAGCTATCCCAAATTAGATCGAGTTCAATTTTTTGTGCTTTCTTCTTCAATATTGTTAAAAGACAAAATTTGTATCTATCCAGTGTTTTTTTTTTTACTTATTTAAACGTTGGAAATGAATGGAAATAGTATATTAGCATAAGCCATTCAGTAAAAATTATAATAAGCCAGTTGATCATTTCTTATTCCTTTTGGCGGTCTTATCTTACAGGTATAATTTAGCACGCTCGACACCTCTTTTTCTTAGAGGTGACTAAAGGTGTAAACAAGTAGTATTTTTCATCCTCCGCACCGAATTTTAATCAGGTAATTTATACGAATAGCACGTAGCTCTTTTAGGGGCAGTACCTCGGGTACGCCCTTTCTTGTCCGAATTTTCTGTTTATTGTGCTGTTATATAACAGTCTTCGAGGAGTATTTCCTCTTAAGATATATTTTCAAGTATGATTCTAATTCTGTTGGTTATTCCATTACAATTTTTATATTATCAATCCTGTTTTAGTTATGACCAACCTTGACTGTAAGACTAAGAAATTTAAGGATTTTGTAAAGCGTAAACATCTCGAAGGTATCTACTTAGTATGCGAACTCCGCTCTTCGTAGCTTAACGTGATTCGCTAGTTAAGTGTAAAAGGATGACGAAGGTTAGAGATTGGCAGCTCAGTAAGCGTCCCTTTTATAAGCGGAGACCCACACTTTCCTTGTTAGATCTGAATTAGTCCGGAGGTAATAAGTTGTATGTAAGAAAGAGAAGAATAAAGAAACCTTCAACTGAACTACGCAAAAATTTTATTTCCAATATCATAAGCACTGAAAAACGTTGATGTAAGTAAGGCTTTACAGTTAAGCGAAATCAGTAAAGTTAAAACAGTAGTTTAGATATAAAACGAAACAC